>NC_091784.1:31056469-31216469 GCF_029378745.1 Bos indicus | reverse complement strand
AGCGAGAGAAGAGTTGCTTAAGTAACATGAAAAGCATGAAGGCTCTTGCTACAAATTGCAGGATTATTTTGCAGATAGAAAACTGACATTCCTTCACAAGTGGATGAGTGTCTGCCTTACTGCAACCTTGCCAACGTTGTATATCAGCAGTTACATTTTTCTTTTTGTTTGATCAATGAAAAAGAAATATATCTCTTTTTACTCCGTGTTTCTTTGATTACCAGCGAAGCTGAACATTTTTTCGCCCATATGTTTATTAGCCATTTATAGTTCCTCTCCCATGAATTGACCTCTCTGCTTTTGAAAGTAAGGATGAGTCTCCAAGGGCTAGCCAGAGAAAAGATGCTCCAGTGATCATTACCGCAGAGCCCTGGGGCCAGGAGTTGCAGGAGAGAGAATTAGGAGCCTCCTGAGACTGCCAGGCGACTATCAAGTAGGCTTCTTCCCAAACCAGAGCCAGTCTTTTTCTACACACCCAGCGTGCAATCAGTATTTGTTCTCTACCATTTCATTTGTTCTGTTAAGAAATATTTTGGATTTTTTGAGAGGGGCTCTTCACATTCCACTCAAGTCAGTGCTTGTAATTCTTCCTGGGGAGACGACCAGTATTGCCTTCTCAGTTTGGGTTTTTGCTCTGAGAGTCCCATCAGTTCACAGTGCACTGCTGTAGATCTTGCCTGAGTCTTTTACGATCCCTGCCAACCAGCCAGGAGCTGTGACTGCTCTGTAAGCTTCCTAGATTTAAATCTGTTGCTCGCGTTTTCCTCGTGGTGTTACAGAGCAGCAGAGCCCATCCATACTGATGTCTTAATATCATTCTCTCTCCTTGGATTTATAGGGTAGAATAAACCCTCTGCCATAGAAGTGCTTATTGATTACTGAAGTACATAATAAAGCCTAAGAATAAAGTAAGACCAAGTAATCGGTCCTATTCCTGGTGGATGACAGTTAAACCCTGGGCAAGGCAATCTCCGAGGACTGCCTTCTGCATGGAGCTAGAAGGTCCCCTTTTAATTAGGCATCCACATAGTAAGCATGAATGATAGAAACCAGAGAAAAAGAGTTCATTCAGTACTACATGACTCCATTTATATAAAACTCTAGAAAATGTACAAACTCATCTATAGTGATGGAAAGCAGATCAGTGGTTGCAGGGAGAAGTGAAGGTGGTACCCGCAGGGAAAAGATGGAGGGATTAGCAAAGTAGCACAAGAAAACCTTTGAGGGTAGTGGATGTGTTCACTCTTCTGATTGCAGTGCTGGTTTCATGGGTGTATCATGTGTATATCCAGTAGTACATTTGACATATGGGCAGTTTATTCATGTCAATTATATGTCAGTAAAGCCACTCAAAAATAATAAGCAGTACAAAGAGGTAATCCTTAGCTCACTCTGTATTGGAAATTTTTTTTCTCAAGAAGCTCTATTTTGAGGAATATTTAGGAGGATCTAATGAGATTAAATTTTACCTTCACTCTTGAATAAATGGACCTTTCAGAAGATTGAATGGTATCAATCCAACATGAAATAGTAAGGCATTCCAAAGTCAAGATAGCCCTCTCTTCATCTCTGTTGTCCTTTCTTACATTTGAACCTTAAAGGTGGCTTTCTATATAATTTTTCTGTAAGACAAAACAGGCTGAGCCCTTTATAAAAGTGTTGGATCTCTTCTCCCCCTCAGCCCCCCTAATCCTTCTGTCATTATATTTCCCCCACCAGGAGGAGAGATCCTACAATGAAGAAAAAAGACAATTCCAAAATGTTGGCCGTCTAAAAGGGGACAGACATTTTCAACACAAAGAGATGTTTGTTTTCCTTGCATTTTAACTCTTAATTTTTGACACAGTGGGGAACTCCAGCATGGCTGCCATTTAAAATGTGATTGCCTCTGTCACAGGGGTGTTGTGACTGAAGGCCAGGAAGCAAAGCAAAGCAAGCCCAGAAATAGCGCCTACTGCTAAGGTGCTGGTCCATTTCCCTGCATCCAAATGTTTCTTTTCTCTGGCCTGACGAGGAGTCACTCAGGGAGACTGAAGCTGGAATTTGTACAACCTCTTTTCAGTCCCCCCTGATTTTAATCAGAAATACACAATTATTCTTTTCCTCCAAAGAGAGAAACTCAATCCCCGTTTTAAATTCAATTATTGTAATTGCAGCATTCAGAAAAATAGCACATTCATTTTCTAATAAGAGATTGTGGATACCAAATTACTGCATATAGTATGTCAAAACAGGAAACTTGAGACTGGCAGGCCAGTGGGTGTTTTTATCTTGGCAATTTGTATTTTCTTGCAGACAATTTATAGTAATCCTAGCCTTCCTTGTTTATGATATAGAAGACGGAGTTTTCAAGCCATCCTAAAATAAAGACTGTTGTTACATATAATTTAATTTAAAATCCTAGTTATGAAAACGATGAATTCTAAGAGGAGCAAACATTAAGTACCTCATGAAGAGAAGGAAAGGAATCAGGGTTTAGTTCTGTGATACAGCAGTTCAACATGTCTTCAGATCCCCTTGAACTACCTCCTGACATTTGTAAATCAGTTTCCCTCAAGCCATATTTCTATTCCTTTCACCATCTTGCAATTTAAAAACAAAACAGAAAATCTGATCGGTGGGAAGTTGATGATGCGGCTGTTACGTTTTAGCAATATGAGAGCACCCTGCTCCCTTTTCCTGTTCAAGTCCAGTTGCTTTCCGTTGGCTTGACATGAGTCCAAATTAAGAAGAAATACTTTAGGATTTCAAGTTTCCTCATTTCCTTAAAAGAATAACCTTAACATTGGATTCTTACAAGTGTATGGTGTTATTTTTTTTAGGATTTACTTTTATCTCGGAATTATACTGACGTTCTTTCTGATAGATGCATTCAGATAGCCACCACCTTCAAACACGTTAGCATCCATTCCATCAACTGCTGTTCAATCATTGGTCTCCTTAATTAAACACTTTCTGTGACACTTTCCCTGAGATGTTTGACTCAGGTAGTTTATGAATTCATTCTTTCACACATATTTATTGAGCATGGACTAGGTGCCAGGTTTAGGAAGAGCAAGATGCAAGCAAACTCTGAGGTAGGTTTGGGGAGAGAAGTCCATGCCTGTGGAAAAGGGCACACACATGTCTTTGTGTGCCAGGGCGGGTAGACCTCCTCTGCTGGACTGCTGAGTGCGCACTGAGTGACGAGCACTTTAGTTACAGTCTCTCAGTTATTCACCGTTTCTGAAGTTACCAAAGTTAATGCTTTCAAAAGTTTGGTCTCTTCCCAAGGTTACTCTGTTGGCTGATTTTTTTTTAGCTCCATCCTTAAATAGATCTTGCATATAAATAAACTCTGTGCAAAGGGCTATCCAAATAGCCCCTAATTCTGATTGGTCAAGGTCTCTGGACAAATTCCAAAATGACTGGCTTTCCTAGTTGCACTGATAATCAGTTGAGTTTTTGATATTTATTCTGTGTATCTGTCCACATATTTATTTTGCCAGTTTGAATTTGAATGAACATCTTAATGATGTCAAAGCATAAGTCATAATTTGCACAGTGCGTAATCTACAGGTACAGATTCCACATCTTAGATCTATGCATTTTACTTAGGCCCTATGCATAGGGTTAATAAAAGAATAAATGGTGCTCAGTTGTGTCCAGCTCTCTGCAGCCTGGACAGGACTGTAGCCTACCACGCTCCTTTGCCCATGAAATTCTCCAGGCAAGAATACTAGAGTGGGTTGCCATTTCCTATTCCAGGGAATCTTTCTGACCCAGGGATCGAACCTGAGTCTCCTGCATTGCTGGCAGATTCTTTGTCATCTGAGCCACCAGGGAAGCCCTTCTACATAGGGTTGCTGCTGCTGCTGCTACTTCTAAATCTCTTCAGTCGTGTCCAACTTTGTGCGACCCCATAGACGGCAGCCCACTAGGCTCCTCTGTCCCTGGGATTCTCTAGGCAAGAATACTGGAGTGGGTTAGTACTGACTACTATTTGACTGAAGAATAAGTCCAAATTCTGTTCACCTTCAGAATTATGCAGTAAGAACCAAAAGGAATGTTTAGTAAATTGAATTCTACAGCGCCTTTCCTTGTTGGTATTTTATGCATGAAATAAAACCGTGTGTTACCGGGAAGATTCCTGTTGTTCTCTTTGAGAGGCAGCGGTGGTTTCTGCTTTTGTTTGTTTAGGTCATTGTTTCTGCTCTTGTGCAGCATAGTATCACGTCTTCAAACACCTCCCAAGCAGAAATCCTTGCAGAATATGAGTTTCCCTCTGGCAATAAAATGATACAAAAATCCAGCCCAGCATTTAAATGACTATTAAGTTACCTCATTTCTGTGTGTGATACAACATATCTTTTAGGAAAGAGTTGGAAAAAACAAAACTATTAGCATTTCTTTCTGGCTGCTTTCACATGCTTGAACTTACTTCATTCTCACAAAAGTCTTGTGGAGTAGGTATCGTCCCCTTTTACAGGTTAAAGAAAAAAAAAAGAGTAGGCGCCAAGATATTAGGGGCTTCCCCAGTGGCTCAGCAGGAAGGAACCTACCTGTAATGCAGGAGACATGGGAGACTTGGGTTCCATCCCTGGGTTGAGAAGGTGCCCTGGAGAAGGAAATGGCAACCAACTTCAGTATCCTTGCCTGGAAAATTCCGTGGACAGAGGAGCCTGGTGGGCTCCAGTCCATGGGGTCCAATGACAGGACTTAGCACAGGCATGCATGCCAAGATGTTAAGTACCTTTCCCAGGATTGCCTGGCTGCTGAATGGAGGGGTCAGAATCCGAACCGAGGTCAGCCTCAGATTTAATGAGCACGTGCTGTGAGTGGGCTCTGTGCTCGGTCCTGCTCTTAAGGGAGAGCCGTCCGGGCTAGAGTGGAGACGTGGTTGATGTGCTGCGTTCACTGCTGCTTACGGTCACCACACCCTCTTCAGTCTCAGCTTGCCTCTACTTACCCTCTGCTGAGCCGTCAGTCAGGAAGATATTTTTAAAGCAATTCCTTTGTACACTAAGTCACCTCCATATGGACGTGTTCCATTTCAAGAGCGCGTCCATAAGTCCAGTTGTTCAGAAGTCTGACAGAGTTGACCTAGGTACCCAACCCACATAATCAGCTATATAGTACTGTACTGTAATCGTTTATAATACTTTTCACACAAATAATACGTAAAAATAAAGAAAACATTGGAGCCTTCCAGTACAGTACCTTGATGAGTGCAGCAGGGCGGCACACTGGCATCCAGGGACGCGCTCACATCTTCGAGAGTTCACAGCTTGAAGGCTCGCACTGCATGGTGCGTCGGAGAGCGTGAGGCGGTGTGCTGCACTTGTGGGAACACGGGCTCTAGAGGACAGAACTGGGTTCCTATACTGCCTCTTGCCCTTGGAAGGCTTAACTTCTCATCTTGAAAATTAGGGGTCATCATACTTCCCTCCCAGGGCTGTTGTCAGGACATTCATTTTAAATGACTGATAGCTGTTGGTTTTCATTTTAGGGGAAAATGCTTTTGCGATCATCCTAGGGAGAATCCCTACCCAGAAAGAGCCATGCTGCAGAGAATTGTGAAGTGTACTTCATGAACCAGGCTTTTCTGGAAAAGACAGCTTGGAGCTGCTCTGCTGTTGTGGGTCCTCCTCTTTTTCCTTTTTTTGGCCAGAGGTGGACATTGTCCCTTTGACAGGGAATGGAAGGTGCGCTTAGCGTGGAAAGCAGGAACTACGTTCAGTGCTTCACAACCTTAGGGGCTGGAGGGAAGAATGGTTTGCAGCAGCTTCATTATCTAGGGAAAAAGAACTCGGAGTTATGAACTCTTTAAGAAAGATGCTTTTACTTGGAGTGTTGGAGAAAATAGAACAATTACCTATTGAAGGCAAAGTGTATGAAAAACACCTCTGTTCCTTTTCCTCTGATCATCTAATCTCTTCAGATTCATTCTGCCTTCCTGAAGGTGATTCAAGCCACGCTTGTCCTTGTGGAGTGGCTCCCCACGCCTCCCCATGGCTGGGGCACATGGTGATCGCCTGAAGTTCCCAGAGAAAGACAGACATTGCCTCCTGCTCGAGGGAGCTTCCTCTAAGGGCTGGCGCTCCACAGGAAGCGTCGGATCTGTGGAATGTGTAGAAGGAGGGAGGGAGGGAACCCACGAATCATCAAAGCACTGACGAGCATTTTTCAGGATCTTTAAAACTGCACTGGGCCCTCTGATGAATCTGGGGACACCAGACTACCCTCTGAGGAACTCGCCATCTGCTGGGAGCAAGACTTATGTATGTGACATCCGGGGAGAATTGTATTTTATCTAAACTAGAACCAGTCAGATTCCTAGCACCTGGCACACATACTCTTAAAAAGATTTTTTAAATGGAAACCTCAATCTTTGTTGCATAATAAATGACCAAATGCTCTTTAACACCTCTTGAGTGCTTTCTGTGTGTCAGGCACGGTTCTAATCCCTTTTATGTTCTCTACATATATATTGGGGCTTCCCAGGTGACTCAGGGATAAAGAATGCGCCTGCCCGCGCAGGAGATGTGGGTTCATGCCCTCAGTCGAGAAGATCACTTGCAAAAGGAAATGGCAAGCCATTCCAGTATTTTTGCCTAGGAAATTCCATGGACAGAGAAACCTGGAAGGCTACAGTCCATGGGGTCGCAAAGAGTCAGACATGGTTTAGCTACTGAACATGCACACATGCATATATATATATATATTGGTTGGCCAGAAAGTTCCTTTGGGTTTTTCCATCTGAGCCTATGGAAAATCCCAAACAAACTTTCTGGCCAACCCAATATTTATTATATATATGTGCTAGTCAATCCTAAAGGAAATCAGTCCTGAATGTTCATTGAAAGGACTGATGCTGAAGCTGAAACCCCCAATACTTTGACCACCTGATGGGAAGAACTGGCTCATTGGAAAAGACCCTGATGGTAGGAAAGATTGAAGGTGGGAGGTGAAGGGGACGACAGAGGATAAGATGGTTGGATGGCATCACTGACTCGATGGACATGAGTTTGAGTAAGCTCCCGGAGTTGGTAATGGACAGGGAAGCCTGGCATGCAGCAATTCATGGAGTTGCAAAGAGTTGGACACAACTGAGCAACTGAACTGAAGTCACTTTAATCATGTCTGACTCTGTGACCCTGTGGACTATAGCCCTACAAGCTCCTGTGTCCATGGAATTCTCCAGGCAAGAATAGTGGATTGGGTTGACTTACCTTTCTCCAGGGGATCTTCCCAACCCAGGAATCAGACCTGAGGTTCTTATGTCTCCTGCATTGGCAGGCAGGTTCTTTACCACTGGTGCCACCTAGGAAGCCATTTCATGTGTGTGTGTGTGTGTGTATAAAATATATTTATTAATACAATGAAAGTTCTCAACATCCTCCTGAGCTTGATACTATCAATAGCCCCATTTGATAGATAGTGGAGCTGAGGCACAGAAAGACAGGTAATTTGTCCAAGGTCCAACAGTTCACGTGCCATCTGGGTAGGATTTGAACCCAGGCCAGCTGGCTCCACAATTACAGATGAAGGAGATTAAGGTGGTCTTCAAGAGCTCGTTGGCAGATTGGTTCAGATGAAGAGCTACCAGGTTTTGTTAGCGGCTCCTCTGGCTTCCCTAAGGTTTGAGGCCCCCTGCCCCTGGTGGAGCTCGGGCCGGCACGGGCCCTGTGCAGCCCGTCCCACGGCTCCTCTGGCTCACCTAGGGTTTGAGGCCCCCTCCGCCTGGTGGAGCTCGGGCCGGCACGGGCCCTGTGCAGCCCGTCCCACGGCTCCTCTGGCTCACCTAGGGTTTGAGGCCCCCTCCACCTGGTGGAGCTCGGGCCGGCACGGGCCCTGTGCGGCCCGTCCCCTGCTGCCGCTGCCTGGCTCCCCTAAGGTTTGAGGCACCACCCCCCCGGTGGAGCTCGGGCCGGCACGGACCCTATGCAGCCTGTTCCCCGCTGCCGCTGCCTGGCCCCGCCAGTCCTCTCATCTGTCGTTCCTCTTACTGAGCACATTTCTAAACGAGGAAGGTTGCTCTGCTTTAAGGACATACAAATGGCTTGCCCTCACCTGTCAAGCATGATCCTTGTATTTTACCAGGCCCATTATGAACGCAATCTTTCTGTCGAAAATTTGCATACCTCCTTTCTTGAAAAGTAATGACAGCAATTTCTTTCCCTCCGCTCACTTTCTGAGTGTCTCATTTAACGGCACCTGTGAAACCGACAGGCGCAGAGATGAGAAGTGAAAGAGAGCAGTTGATTAAATCATCATCAAGTCGGGCCTCAGAAAGTCAATTCTGCTTGCCGTCTGCAATGATATCCTTTTATCTTAAAGTAATGAGCTATGGCACTTTTGCATCGGGTAATGCGATAAGTTCTATTAGCATGTTCCATTTGCCTCACAAGCAAGGGCAAGTCATTTTAGCTAGCTCATATCACTGCAATCAAAGCAATTGGCTTCCCAGGCAGAGAAGAAAGAGAAAAGGCTCAGGGTGATTTCTATGGATCACAACACAACGGAAAAAATAGGCTCTTGTATTATTTTAACCCATAACATACTTTTCCTTTTTCCTCATCAGCAAATTTGGGTTTTATTAGCTCACCCAGGACTCTGAAGAGAACCAAGCCATAGTTGAAGCAAACCCAGGGGGACTCAGGCCCCACCCAAAGAAACAAGCAACCAGGATCTAGAAGGAGAAAATTGCAGCCTTATGAGGAGGGAGGTTGGCTGGGGGTTGTCACAGATAGAATCCTGCCAGAGAAGATAGCGGAGAAGGTCTCCCTGGTAATAACGCAGTGGTCTTATAATAAACTCTTCCTTCACACCATCTTCAAAGTCATTTGTAATAGGTCCCCAGGCAGGTACGGATTAATGCTATTGATGACTGAGAATCAGTAAATCAATGACAAGGAGGCAAAGGATCTGTTGCTTAAGCTTAAAAGAGACGGTTTACAAATCACCCGGCCCTAGCCTGTCAGCTTTACCTTTGGACAAGAAACTCATTTTTCTCATTTTGGCAATCACCGAGGCTTGTGAGCTCTGGGGTTTAAGTACGTTTCATCTTTGGGGTTTATGTATGTTTATACCTGGCAAAATGTCACTTCCTTTCTTCTAAGGAAAAAAGAGTGCTGAACACTTCAAATATTTGTGAAATATCCATTTCTTTGCCCATTTCCAAAAACCCTACTGTATTTTAATGAGCTAAGTGGAAATTTACAACATGTAAATAGGTTTTTTTTTTTTTCTCCTATACTTGGATTTCCAAGTGACTAAAAGGAAAAAAAAATATTGAAAATTCATTTATGGGCTGGAAAACTTCAGATTGGACAGCTTGATTTCTGGAAATAGATTGGCACTTCTAATCAGTGGTCATAATGAACCTGGCACACAGTAGTCACTTTTAAATTAAATTTTGAATGAAACTGTGTGATCACCTGAGAGATGCTGGAGGGAAAAGAAGTTTTCCCTTAGGCCCCTCAGATCACATGGGTTGTCTGAACTCTGGCCAGTTCAAGCTGAGAACTTGCAAAAATGCCAGGTTCGGAAAACTCGCCATATAGGAGTGAAAAAGTTACTCAGAATTCCACAAGCTTCTGAAAGTTTGCTCTCAGTTTTACCTGCTGAACAGCTGAAGATTGATACGTTATTTTGAAATGTGCACATGTGACCATCAGAAGCTGCACTCATGTTTCTTTTTTTTTCTCGTTTCATACATGATATTATACATGTTTCAATGCCATTCTCCCAAATCTCCCCACCCTCTCCCTCTCCCACAGAGTCCATAAGTCTGATCTATACATCAGTGTCTCTTTTGCTGTCTCGTACACAGGGTTATTGTTACCATCTTTCTAAATTCCATTTATATGCGTTAGTATACTGTATTGGTGTTTTTCTTTCTGGCTTACTTCATATGTTTCAAACTGTCTTTGGACACACACATCTTTTGATTTGGAAGTGTTTGTCACTCAGTCATGTCTGACTGTTTGGGACCCCATGGACTGTAACCCGCCAGGCTCCTCTGTCCGTGGAATTCTCCAGGCAAGAATACTGGAGCGGGTAGCCATTCCCTTCTCCAAGGGATCTTCCTGACCCAGGGATTGAACCTGGGTCTCCTGCACTGCAGGCAGATTCTTTACCATCTGAGCCACGAGGGAAGCCCTTGATTAGGCTTTCATTTTTTTTTTTCCCCTGAGCTATTTTATTTGCTCAGACATAGTTATTGTTGAAATACAGGGGGAAAGGAACTGATGACATTTTATACTGAGAAACCCCAAACCATTTTCAGGATTAAAATACGTGTTTTATTTCTAGGGCTCCCATAGCTTTAAATTTAGCTTACAGTCAAAAGCCGGCATGAGAGCAACATAAACAATGTGAAAAATGAGAGCTTTAAGGAATGATGAAAGACCGACAACATCAGAGTTGCCACATGTGGTACAAAAGAGCTGCCCATTGTCTTTTTCATGTATGTGGAACTGGGCAGATGGGAAGATGGTGGCCGACATGTTTGTGGTCACCAAGCCACTACCTCACTTCCTCAAATAAGAAAATAAGTGCCGTGTTCTCTGCAGGTGGCTTCTTCTGAAATTGCTTTTAGGTGAGGGATGTCCTTACCGTCTTAGAAAAACCACCTGCCCCAAAGGGGAATCTCTTTGTTTTGTCGTGGGCAAAGTGAAACTGCTTGATGCGAGGGGCTGTCGTTTACAAGGTGGGGTTCTCCCTCATTTTCCTCTCATTTCCTTTAGGCAGAAAGAAGTATAAAATAACTTTGTTCAGTGATGGTGTTCGGCCCTGACATCTTTGGTGGCAATGATAAATGGATTTGAGACACGAAATAACTGTTCGAGCAAGGTCCATTGAGCAGAATGGAGAGCAGTGCCCTCCTCAATGTCATTGTGTGTGGTGTATTCAATGATTGCCACTTTCTGCTTAAGAATGCATTCCATCACCAGGTCCCTGGAATTCCATCTTGTTCCTTCATCCCGAATGAGGCAGAGGTGTTGCAGACCTTGGCTTATTTCTGTTTGAGTCTTAAAACACAGATACTGAGATTCCCAAATGGTAATGAGAAATGTTTGCTTTTGAGGATGTACTGATACAATAAAATCATAATCATGTCTTGTCCAGGCCGTTTAATGGAAGATATTCTCTTCTGTGAGCTTCCCTGGGGGCTCAGTGGTAAAGAATCAGCCTGCCAATGCAGGAGACTGTGGTTCAGTCCCCAGATTGGGGAAGATCCCCGGGAGAAGGAAATGGCCACCCACTCCAGTATTCTTGCCTGGGAGATCCGTGAACAGAGGAACCTGGCAGGCTATAGTCCGTGGGGTCGCAAAAGAGTCTGACACAACTTAGCCACTAAATAATAACATCTTTTCTTCTGGGCCCCAGCTCTCTTATATGTGTGTATGCTCAGTCGTGTCTGACTCTTTGTGACCCTATGGACTGTAGCCAGCCAGGCTCCTCTGTCTATAGGATTTTCCAGGCAAGAATACTGGAGTGGGTTGCCATTTCCTTCTGCAGGGGATTTTCCTGACCCAGGGATCAAACCTGCTTCTCCTGTGTCTCCTGCATTGTAGGTGGATTCTTTACTGCTGAGCCAGTGGCCACCTCTCTTGCTTCTGCTAATAATTTTTACCCTACCTGGTGTGTTCAAGCATACGTTCCTTTGTATTAAGCAGTTAAGTTAGTCAGTGTTTTCTGTGCCTTTCTTTCTTTGGAATTACTTGTCTTTTAAATCAGCGTTTGCTTATACTGCATGAAATCAGGAATTCTGAAAATGAGTGAGATGGATTTATCACTATGATTGAGCGGCTGCTTGTGTCTCAAGGCCTGGAGGAAGATGAACGAGGCCCTTACCTTCACAGGGCCCGTGCTCTGATGGGAAGACTGTTGTGGCCAACAGTGAAAAGACAGTTTTGTAAGATATGGAGACAGAAGCAATTAATTCTGAAAAGAGTACTGGAATTCTGAGAATTCTCAATTCCAAGAAGAGTGTTGGAGGACTCAGAGGAAATTGTATTTTTAAAGGTGAATTATAAGTTTTTAGGGGGAAACTTGGAAGAACAGAATTCCAGGTAGAGGACATTGTTAAGTGCGAAGATGGGAGGACCTGAGAGTGTGATCCAGTATACCGGGGTGTGACTGGATGTGTTAGGATTATACCACTCCAAGCGTGGATGCAGACCAAAGCCAGCCTGTGAGCTCTCTGTAACTGCCTACTGTGAGATTAGTATAGCGGTTGAGAGTAAGCATTTGGGAACTTTTACAGCAATTCAGTAGAATAATTTTACATCTCTTAAATCTAATAACATATTTTTATATGTCTTTGCTTTCCTTTTCCATTTTTCTAGCAATTATTTTTTATTGTATCTTACAAAGTATTGGTCTACAATATATTGAAAATTAAAACAAAAACAAATGGTCCTTTCCACAGAAAGCCCGAGAAGCACTGAGTTGGAGGAGCAGAGGGCAGTGGAAGAGCCGGGAAGCCGTGTAGCATTTTCATTGCCCTCTAGGCCATGGGAAGTGTCATGAGCAAATTGGAATTTAGGAAATCCACTCTGTTCAGTAAAGACTTGGATCAGAAACAAAAGAGACCTTGGGCCTTGGAAAGCTGTCATTAGCCTCTTGTAATGATAAAATAAAAGCCTGAAGGAAAGCGGCGGCCATGGCCGTGAAGATGGAGAGGACTTAGAAAACAGAATCGATGATGCGGGGTGAGAGAGGAAGATAGATCTGCTCAAGATTGGAGTCAAGGATGATGACAAGACTCTTCACTCCGGCAGTTGAGTGATTGCGTGGTGATGTCATCACCGAGAACAGCCTGGGAGGGGGCAGGTGCGGGCTGAGCAGAAGATGGTGAGTCTGGATTTTGATGGATACTTGAGATGAGGTGTTTCTAGGGCTTCAGGAGGAGGGTGGAGCAAACGAAACATAAGTCAGCAACAGTTAATGTTAATTGTCTACTGTACTATGTCTGAGTTGTTTACATGTATCAATTCATTTTATTCTCACCTTCCTAGGAGGGAAATGCCATTATTACCCACATTTTACAGAGAAGTAAACTGAGATGCAGAGAGTTTAGATAACTTTCCCAAAGTTACACAGCTGGCAGATGGTAGGCATGGAGAGTTTTTCAGTCTCAGTATACACGTTAGCTGGAGCTGAGGGCTTCTTTAAGGACTCCCCGGGAGATCATATAGAAATGATAGACCTGCACACGCAGCTCTAGGGAGACCGTGACATGAATGAGTATGTAGAAAAGGACGGGCCCTGAGCAGATATGAGGAAAGCGCAATATTGGTGGATGTGTACAGGGCAGAAATTCCAGCATGTTCAGTGGAAACAGTCCAAATTTCCAGCACTAGGGGATTTTTTTTACTAGATTATTTACAATCCATACAGTGGATTACAGTGCAGCCTTTTAAAAAAATATGATGTTACTGGCAAATTTTACCCACTACACTAAAATATCGGATATATTGGGTGAAAACAAAAGTGAAAAGTTAAAGTAGAAAAGTGGGCTTCCTCGTGACTGAGGGCTTTCCTGGTGGCTTAGATGATAAAGAATCTGCCTGCGATGCAGGAGACCTGGGTTCGATTCCTGGGTTGGGAAGATCCCTTGGAGAAGAAAATGACAACCCACTCCAGGAGTCCTGCCAGGAGAATTCCATGGACCAAGGAGCCTGTACTCATTAAAATAAAAAAGCAGAAAAACATCTATTTTTGCTTTATTGATTATGCCAAAGCCTTTGACTGTGTGGATCACAATAAACTGTGGAAAATTCTGAAGGAGATGGGAATACCAGACCACCTGACCTGCCTCTTGAGAAACCTATATGCAGGTCAGGAAGCAACAGTTAGAACTGGACATGGAACAACAGACTGGTTCCAAATAGGAAAAGGAGTACGTCAAGGCTGTATATTGTCACCCTGCTTATTTAACTTATATGCAGAGTACATCATGAGAATGCTGGACTGGAAGAAGCACAAGCTGGAATCAAGATTGCTGGGAGAAATATCAATAACCTCAGATATGCAGATGACACCGCCCTTATGGCAGAAAGTGAAGAGAAACTCAAAAGCCTCTTGATGAAAGTGAAAGTAGAGAGTGAAAAAGTTGGCTTAAAGCTCAACATTCAGGAAACGAAGATCATGGCATCTGGTCCCTTCACTTCATGGAAAATAGATGGGGAAACAGTGGAAACAGTGTCAGACTTTATTTTCGGGGGCTCCAAAATCACTGCAGATGGTGACTGCAGCCATGAAATTAAAAGACGCTTACTCCTTGGAAGGAAAGTTATGACCAACCTAGATAACATATTCAAAAGCGGAGACATTACTTTGCCAACAAAGGTCCGTCTAGTCAAGGCTATGGTTTTCCCAGTGGTCATGTATGGATGTGAGAGTTGGACTGTGAAGAAGGCTGAGCGCCGAAGAGTTGATGCTTTGGAACTGTGGTGTTGGAGAAGACTCTTGAGAGTCCCTTGGACTGCAAGGAGATCCCACCAGTCCATTCTGAAGGAGATCAGCCCTGGAATTTCTTTGGAAGGAATGATGCTAAAGCTGAAACTCCAGTACTTTGGCCACCTCATGCGAAGAGTTGACTCATTGGAAAAGACTCTGATGCTGGGAGGGATTGGGGGCAGGAGGAGAAGGGGACGACAGAGGATGAGATGGCTGGATGGCATCACTGACTCGATGGACGTGAGTCTCAGTGAACTCTGGGAGTTGGTGATGGACAGGGAGGCCTGGCGTGCTGTGATTCATGGAGTCGCAAAGAGTCGGACATGACTGAGCGACTAAACTGAACTGAACTAAAACTAAAATATTGTACATATTTGGTGAAAACAAAGCAGGTTACCAAATAGTAACCTTTGTTTTCATTTCTTAAGATCTGTGGGTAAAGGATGAAGAGAATGAAGGAAAGGCTGGAATGAATTATGTGAAGTGAAGTGAAAGTCGCTCAGTCGTGTCCTACTCTTTGCAACCCCATGGACTATACAGTCCATGGAATTCTCCAGGCCAGAATACTGGAGTGGGTAGCCTTTCCTTTCTCCAACAGATCTTCCCAACCCAGGGATCAAACCCAGGTCTCCTGCATTGCAGGCAGATTCTTTACCAGCTGAGCCACATTATACAAATGTGTTAATAGTGTTTGTCTGTGGATGGTAAACTATGGTTTCTTTTTTTTTTTAATACTTATTTCATTATGACTGTACTGAGTCTTATTTGACACATGTGAACTCTTAGTTGTGACAAGTGGGATTTAGTTCCCTGACCAGGGATCAAATCTGGGTCTCCTGCATTGGGAGTACGGAGTCTTAGTCACTGGACCACCAGGGAAGTCCCTGGTGGGTGATTTTTGAACATGTATTTTAATACATATGTATTAATTTTCAAAAAGAGAGAATAGTGGGGTGGGGATTGCTTGGTTATTTTCTGGGTTTAAGAGGTAAGACTTGTCTGGGAAAGAAAGATGGTGCCTCCAAAGGTTTGGTCTGACTTGAGGAAGAAGAGCTGAAGAGGCAGTTGGGTGTGATGGGTTGGAATGAGCACAGGTACCCAGGTTAGGAACTGGTCACTTGCTAATCCTGCATTCAAGGCATGTGGCTTAGATTTCATGCCTCCTGTTTCCGTCTCTTGTCTGTGGTGGGTCGGGGTCATGTCTTTGTCTGAAGGCTGAGTGGCCAAGAATTCTTCCCTGTCTGGCTTTTAAAATGGAGGAAAGGATTTTCAGCTGTTCACAAAGGGCTTTGAAATCCAGTCATGGCGAGTACTCTGTCACCTCGAGCTGGTTGTTAGCATGCAACCTGTTTGCTAATAAACCAATATAGGACCTTGGTGTCAAAATGCTTAAAATGGTCAAATCAGCCGGGACCGCATTTCTGTATCTGACATGCCTTTTCCATTTCCCAGCCCCATGCAGAACATAAACCTGACTCAGGAGGTGGCTCCGTGTGAACTCTTATAAATTGGAGTGGGTATCTAGGGAGTGGGGAGCAGACACTTCTTCTTTTAACCTTTCAGGACCAAGAATCATTTGGCCAGAAATCCACACCGTATTGAACTTAGGGTGTGAAAGCCTTACAGTGTATTAAATGTGAATTTGAGACCATGAATTCTACCCACACCGACTCCATAAAACAGCCTCCCTTTTTCATAAAGCAGGCCCATAAACCGCTGCCAGTGAAGCAGAAAGACTCCTTAGGACTGTGGCTCGCTTTCCGTCTGGGGTTGTCAACAAACCCCCTTTATGAGTGGAATAGACCTCTTGTATGTGTCGAGCTTCTGGCTTTTTACAGAGTGTGTTAGAAGCCAGGCTAGGCAAACGTTCGGCGCTGTTTGCTGAGTGCATTTATTGCCTTTGCATAATTTATGAGCTGGAGGGGTTGACCATCATTCGTCTCTGCCAGGGGCTGGCACTCCAGGCTCCAGAGAGCGGAGCTGTAAATTGGATGGTGCGCTCCTGCTGAGCTCACGGCAAAGTCCTCGGGTCAGTATGGGAATTTAATACCAGAAATGGAACTGTTTTCTCAGCGCACCATGTGGGCCCCAGCGCAGCACAGACTGTTTTGGCAGACTCTGCGACTGGCCTTGTCGAGGGGCTGTCACTCACCCGGCATGTTGTGTGGGGAGCCTGAGCATTTTTAATCGGCTTGGCATCCGTGCTGCTTCCATAATGGATACCAGTAGGTCTCAGTTCTTCACCATATGCTTAACTCTGGAGACAAGGTGCTTCTGGGTATATCAGTAATTACTTGATGCAGAATTAAGTGGACCTTGAAATTAGAACTGGACTGTTGGAAAGCAGGAAGCTTAACACTTTGATAGGAATAACCATTCCCAGGGACACACTGCTGTTCAGGTGGGGGGAGGGGGTGTGGACAGCGGCGGTTCTTTCCCCCACCATCGTCCCCACTCTTCTGCCCCCTGCAAGCCAGTCCTTGGGGGGTGTGGGCAGATGCTCTGCCCCCGCCTTCAGCTGCCGCTGATTACCTCACAAGGCGGGCTGTGAACATCTGGGAAGACGAGCCTGCCTGGCAAAACCCTCTTCTGTCTTCCACATCCCTCCCGAATCGTGCTCTGTCACTCTTGAAAATGTGCCGGGAACTTCGGAACCTCAAGGAAGGTTTCATTGAAGGCAGTGGAGAAACCACACAATCAGGAGAGCTATTGTCCCTCGTCGTCTGCTGTTGGAGGCCTTCGAGGTCTTCATCCCACCCATTTTCTTTCTCAGCTGGTTTGACTTATTGTAACAGAGCAGTCGCCCCTCAGGCAGAAGAAAGTCAGTTTACACAATCTGAGGTTGGGAGCTTGGCTGAGAAGGCAGTGGTTAAAGCACTGTCACCAAACCTCTGATAACCCTGTGGCATTGAGGAGCAGTGATGTTACAGGCCATGAGGTTCCCATGGGAACACCTAAATGCGTGTTGTGCAGACAGTTTACTCCCCAAACTGAGTCTTAGTAGATGTCCGCATTTGGATGGCGGTTTTGTTACTTTCGGAGAAGGCAGTGGCAACCCACTCCAGTACTCTTGCCTGGAAAATCCCATGAGCGGAGGAGCCTGGTAGGCTGCAGTCCATGGGGTCGCGAAGAGTCGGACACGACTGAGTGACTTCGCTTTCGCTTTCGCTTTGTTACTTTCAATTGAAAACTCTCTACTGGTGGTTTAAGCAATGTTAATTTACTGTTAACTTATATGAACAACAAACTCCAAAGCCTGGCTGCTCTGAAGGTGGTTCCCATGTCTCAGTTGTGTCAAGCTCTTTCTTCCCTAGTTTTTGTACTTCAGCTCTTGGCCTCATGTTTGCAAAATGGCTGCCCAGATCTGGACGTTGCATCCTCATGCAGTGATGTTCAGGGGAAAGAAGCAGTGCTTCTGCTTCTCTCCTTTTTGTGAAGAGGAAAGGGTTTTCCAGAACCTTAAGCAGGCATTTCCTCAAGTCCCATCAAAACTGGGTCTTACATCTACCCTTAGCTGCAAGGGAAGTTGGGAAATGGAGACTATCTGACTTTTTCGGTCTCGAAATGTCAGGAGCTGGTACAGACGTGGGAGAAGGGAGACTGCGAATGGCTATGGGTGTGTAGCCAGCAGCGGCTGCTCTATAAGCAAATTTATTTCCCGTTTCTGGTCGTAGCTGCATCAACTGCCTTATCCAGGAGGCCACTCTAAAAATCCTTGGCATCATCCCAGACTTGTCCCTCTTGCTTCCACACCCACGTGTCATCTAGTCCTGTCGGTTCCACCTTCACAGTCGCTGTGCCATCTGCCTTGTGTGTTAGTTGCTCAGTTGTGTCCTTCTCTTTGCAACCCCAAGGACTGTAGCTGGCCAGGTTCCTCTGTCCCTGGGGTTCTCTCCGCAGGAATACTGGAGTGGGTTGCCATTCCCTTCTCCAGGAGATCTTCCCCAACCCAGGGATAGAACCTGGGTCTCCCTTATGGCAGGTGGATTCTTTACCGTCTGTGCCACCAGGGAAGCCATCTGCTCTCTGCTCTGCCCTTTCTCAACCCATGCATTGTGCTGGTCTAGACAGCATAAGGGTTGCCAGCCTGGTCTCCCCATGACCTGGTCCTTTCCTCACAGCACTCTGTCTCTCCTCCTCTCCACAGATGTGTCATCCTCACAGAGTAGGTTTATCTCTGATCATGTTACTTCTACTGTGAAACCAAAAGCTGCCTTAGGACCAGGCCGTGTCTTGACTGAATATCTGACCCGCTTAGCAGTGCTTATCAAGGTCCGTTGAGTGAATGAATAGACGTATTGACATGCTGAGTATTTACTCTCACAAAACACATCCTCTTCTTACTAATCTAGTATCGGATAACAGAACTTTATTCTTGGTTTTGGAGTAAGAATGTGTTCTTTTTTTCCCTTTACTTCTAATGAGGAACCCAAAGCTTTGGATTAACTGTCATTCTCTGGTCTTCTGAAACTGTGCTCAATGGTTGGAATCTGTTAGATAACCATGTGAGTTTCCTGACCTACAGCTTTTTTTTTTTTTGTTTGGCCCATATTGTTGATTTGTTACCTTGACCTCTTGTCTTTGGCATGTTTTTAATAGAGAATATTCCCTGTTTTCTCTGGCTGATCACACATGATGAGCCTTGCCTGTCATGTTCTGCTTCCTTCAAAGTCCACATGAGAGAGTGCAGTGCCCAGAGGTTCGCCTCTTTTCCTCTAGAAGAGCAACAGGAGAGAGAGCGCCATTCACATTAGCTAAGGGAAAGATGTCTCCGTTAAGAAATTGATTTTGCTTTGACTCCCATTGAATGATCTCAATTTACCTTAGTCTCGGGGCTGGATTGGCTCCTCTGTGGGCGTCCCCTCTGCCGTGAGGTGAGGGGTGCTCGCTGGTGTGACCAGCTGACCGCAAGATGAGCCACGGAGCACGGGCATGGGATGAATTCAGTAGAAGGACTTCTCGCACTTTGCTTTGGTTTCTCTTCACAGCACTTGAACTGAAGGCCTTTTCCAGCCCAGACACACTGTTTCCTACTTCCTTTACTTGCCTTGCTTTTTTTTTTCTGTAGCAATAGCAAAAACATAACTCAATTTTTGCACTAATGCTCATTCTCTTGTCTTCCTTTTCAGTGTGACAGCGACAGTGACCAGGAAGAGAAGGTAGGCCCCTCTCATCCCCCCACTGTGGGCACAGCAGGCAGCATCGTGAACATCGGGGTCTCCCTCACACACTGGGAGGTGGGGTGCCAGCTTCATGCTGACAGCACGTCTCTTCTGCAAAGACGGGCTGTAGTCTCACACAGTGGCATTTCCTATGATGAGAAAGAAATCTTTCATTTGTGAGGCCCACTTTCAAAAAATACGCCCTTGAATGAAGCGTATATATGACACTACGTTTTTCACTTTATAGAAGATTTTAAAAGAGGAAATTGTTTATTTTAATAGCCATCTGATTTTTCTGGTTTTATCCTTGATTGGAACATTAAACCTGCTAATATGCATTTGTTATGTCGTTCCTACATTTCTGTTACTGACCCATATGCTTCTTCCTGCTTTTCTGTACATATTGGCCTTCTTGATAGAAATGTTAATGGTTTACTCCTATGAGTTTTGGTTTATGTTAATGGTTTATTCCTGTTCCTCATGGGGGTGGGGGGAGAGGTGGGCCAGGGCTGTCAGGTAGGAACCGCCCTCTTCTGATCCAGGGGGATGGTCAGGTGGGAGGGTGCTTCTTCCAGCAGGTACACGCTCTGTTCCGAGGCTGATGGCCACCAGCCTCTATGTAGCCAGTTCCACGCGGACCAAGACAAGGAGCTCGGTTTGGGGGCTTCCAGAAGATCGGATCACAACCTGGTAAAGTGTACATTCTGCGGCCCGAGCCAAAGGGATTGTCTGTCTGTTTCGTTTCTCTTTCTAGCTGTGCCAGCCCTCTGACCAAACTTCTTTCCAATGTCATTGCCGCTCTATGCATTTCGAAAATAGTTAACCTGAATATCATGGTTTCTATATTGCTTGGCACCAAAAGGAATGTACCCATCCTCCCCTCATCCCCAGTTTCTGGGTCTGTCCTGCCCAGCTGGCTTTCCTGAGCTCTTCTCCCCGACTCTCACCTCCGATGAGCTGGCAGGTTTTACTCAGAATCCTGTGGTTAATATTTAGTGGGATCTTTCCATGGAGCCCGGCATTTTCCCCCTCCTTCTCTGCTGCCAGCCTCCAAGAGAGATCTAAAGGCCCTTGTTCTGTGCTGTCGTTAATTTGAATTCAGCATATGCAGCCCGTTATAAAATGCGAGACATCATCATTTGAGCAGGTCAAGCATATTCAGATGAAGACAAATGGTGCTTATTTGATTTCCTTAA
This sequence comes from Bos indicus, assembly GCF_029378745.1. Lineage (NCBI taxonomy): Eukaryota > Metazoa > Chordata > Mammalia > Artiodactyla > Bovidae > Bos > Bos indicus. Next base: position 31,195,660 of record NC_091784.1, on the reverse strand, counting down.
AATCAGGAAATGAAAAAAGTGCTCTCTGGAGAAATCATGTTCTGCCTGACTTGGATGATAGACCAGTGCGTGTCCCCCAGATAAGAACAGGCTCTCGCCTTGAGGTTTTTATCTCTGAAGGACGGCTAGGACTGTCAGCTTGCTGACATGTGCATTATCCATGTCATTTTAAACAAAGTGACCTATGGAAGGGTGCGCCGTGCTGTGACATGGTAATGGGCTGTTGGATGACAGTGGAAGTGCGCACTGGAAAGGGGGCTGTGGGTTAGTCTTTTGTTTAGCTGACAAGTAGGCGCTTCCTTCCTCCAGCCCCTGGGGAGTCCTAACTCCTTGGAAGTCATTCCCCCACCGTGTCTCTGGCAGCCAGTGTGCAGTGGGTGCCTGAGGCATGTGGGCAACAGTGGGTGTTTGGTGATCAAGTAAGCCCGCTGGCCCCCAAGCCATCCTGGCCACATCCTATCCACAGGCCAGTCTCGTTCTATCAGGCCTGGGGACCCAGGGAGAGTCTGGCACTTCTGGCTGCCCCAGGAGATCTTTGCCAGGTGACAGTAGATCTCACTTTCCAAGTGAGTGGCCCTTTCCAAGGGGACGAGGCTTCCTTGGGGTGGCACTGCCAAGCACACGTTCCTGCTTTATAAGGCAGAGTGAATTCAGGAAGTGTCCCAGTCTCCAGCAGTGGCAGAAGGTGGCAAGGCATCAGTTTTGTGTTCCATGAAGGTGTCTTGATGAACAGTCTCAACCTTGACTGTGCTTCTGAATCCCCCTGGAACTGCATTAGTCCCAGACGCCCGGGCGTGTCTCAGGCAGGTACCTCAGACTCTGCTGGTAGCTAGCACCCCTTGTCTACAAGATCACTAACTATTACTGTTGAGAATTATCAGCGCTGCCTGCAGTTTCCAGAGGCATCTGGGGGCCCAGGTGTTTCCTGCATCCTGGGAGCACCCCAGCTACTGGTTTGCTGTGTCCCTGAGTCTCTGCCGCTCAGGGGTCCATCTCCGAGTGTGGGAAGCAGCGAAGTGTCAGCCCAGGGAATGGGTGAGAAGGTGTAACCAGCGCCCATGGCTCTTGAGTTTGGTGTGATTTCGGGACAATGAAGGGGAGAATAGGAGATGTCCATGGGCAAGTCCACGGGAGGGGTGACGGTGGGCACAGAGGGCCGTTGGGAGTGGTCAGTCGTTTGGAAAGGGCGGAATTCCTGCCTCGCCTCCCCAGCCACTTTCCCTGTGGACGACAGTGGCCCCACAGGTCCTCATCTCCTTCCCCAGGGGCTCCTCCATTCCCAGCCTCTCCCCTGTCTCTCCCAGCCTTGTCGCCCGGCATTCCTCCAGGGGGCCCGGCAGGAGCCATCGAGACTGTAATTGCCGTCGTGCCTGCTTGGCCCCGTTGTAGTTAAGACTGTCAAGGCTTCCCCTTTTGCACTGAGACTGTCTGGTGTTTATCACTGACTTTAACACCATCCTCCCAGGCTTCTGCTCTGCACCAGGGTCTGGGCCCCTGTCAGCCTCCGCCTTGCCAGAGCCTCTTGCTGCCCGCTCGGAGCCCCAGAGCTCACAGGGGCTGCCTCCTGTGCTCTTCAGAGGACTCGCATTTGAATCTGAATTGCTAACGGCGGCAGAGATGCCACTCAGTGTCCTGGGATCCTTTCAGCAGCCCCACCAGGGAGGCTGTCGGAGGCAAAAGTGAGACTTGTAGGGGACCCACTGGGATTTCTCTCCGGAAGACCTGTCATTCTCTAACTCCGTAGGGATCCGCAGAGCCGGCGGTCTAAAATTAGGGTACCGTATTTCACACAGCTGACTGAATTAAGATAAACTCTGCTTTCCTCTGATACGAAGCTGTAATTTATAAAATGATACCCTTACTAATTAATGTGGAAGTGACTGAGAAGAGGGCTAGAAAGCAGAGCTTTCCATAAATGCCGGAGACAGTCTCATACGTGGAGAAGGCTTGACGGGACACCGAGCACAGCATCCCTTGGCGCCCCCACTCCCCCCACCAGCTGTGAGAATACATTTCACATTAATGTCAGCGGCCCAGAGGACTTCTGTGAAGAGTAGAAACAGGGTGGGGGACTAGAGAAGGCTGGGAATGCTGCATCTTAGGTTGGGGATTGTTCTTTGCAGTTAGTGTAGAGAAAAGAGGCAGCACTTGGCACCTTAATCACCGAAATTAAGCAATTATTCAGTCCCCCACCTGAAATGAATTGGTATAACGGGAACAAAGAGGCAACAGGCATATTTCCCCATGTTTGGCCTGTATTTTCTCTTGTTTCCTCTCTTTCTCTCCTACTGGCAGCAGCCCATTGTGCTGAGAAACACTCCCAGTTTGGTTGTGAAATCTAAGTGGAGATGGAAAGTGATTCTCCTTCCATTCACCCGCTTCCTGTGTGTTCTGTGGGCCACATGAACGAGCTGGTTGGAAGGGGTAGTACTCAGTGGTCATGCGCTTGGGCCGCCAAGTCTGATGGCCTGGGGTTGTTCCTGACTGTCCCTCACAGCTCCGGAGCCATGGGCAAGCCTCGATCCTCTCATCTGCCAAATGGGAATAACAATGGCTCCTACCTCGAGCCGGTTAAACTGGCTCCATGCCTGGTCTGTGCTCTGTAAATGTCAACTTTCATTAGTTTTCTGTGGAGTCGAGTGAGGGAGAATCACTTGGGGAAGGAGGAAGGCAATCCTTCTCTTCCGAAAGCTCAGGGTCTGCCAGAGAACATGCCAGAGGATAAAGGTGTGAGTTTCTTTTTCCGCTGGAACCCGAGGCCCAGCCTTATTCCCCTCAGTCACTTCTTCCTAACACAGGCTGAATGGAAGTGTTGTGAAATTTGAAAGGGTCCCCAAACAATGATTATTAAATTCCTTACCCCAATCATCAGTCTTTCCTCTCAGCACAGTCTGAGCAGAGAGCAAGCATGCCATCCTGGAGGGAGCAGAGGGTGATGGAGTGGGTGGCCCAGCCCACAAGCCAAACACTGTCAGTCTCCAGATGCCCATTGCAGCAGGGAGGGTCTGCTGAGGTCCATGGGGGCGGGGGCCGCGGCATCCATATTTTTTAGAAAGCTTCTTGGTACTTTTTATACAACTGGTTTTGAGAACTACTGCCTTATAACAAATGTCCAAAAGAAGCATTTACTTTCTTCTTGGTTAATGCTCTTAACGTTTGACAGCTCAGGAGAAAGGCGAAAGCAGCAGGGGTGGTGTGTGTGTCCACGCTCCCATGCGCTCGTGTTTGCAGATGTGTAGTGCCTGGTGCACACAGCACACACACACGCAACGTCTTCGTAGGTGTGAACCATTCTCCTGTCCTCGTGAAGCTTTTAGCATGACTTCTGCTCGCAGTTTCCCCTCCCTGGGTTTTTAACGACAGGAATGATCTCCTCGACAAGGTTGCTGGGTCCCTGGACTTGCTCACCAGCACCCAGGACCGCCGTCTGGGATACTGGCTAGCGGCCAATGCAGAACCCCGGATTTCCCGTGTCAGCTCCTCCCCCCTTTAAGATACACACACTTTTTGGTGCATTCTAACTTTTAGATTCAAGCTATACGTGTTGTGTTTGATCATTTTGTATTCACTTATGCAGTTTCTAAGAAAAGCAGCTAGAAAGGCTTGTGTTCCTAACTCAACACAAACCACATGCCTGACTTGGCTCCCTGTAAGGGCGGAGAAATTGCTGAGATGTCAAATGAAAGATGGGATGTGTGGCTTGTGCTTATGGTGGAAAAGCCCCATCCCTTGATGGACCACATTTCACACTTGGTAAAAATTCCGTGCCCTCAGCAACATTCTGGAAACCCAGGAGGCATTCTCGATTGTTACTTGTAGAACCTCCTTCCTTGGTTTTGAAATAGGATGTATTCTGATCAGGAGACAACTTAAAGATGCTGTCCTACTTTGCAGGAAAAGAAAGGAATTTTCTCCTCCTTTCTGGTTTTATAGCAGCAAAGCACACAGTCATGGCCCAGGAGAAGAGTAGGGACTCAGGTACTCATCTTTATATCCCCAATGTTTAGTCATGATCATTGTTTTGCTAGATTTGCATTCCCTTTCCTGGATACTCATCTCTCAATGGAAGGGATAAATGAAACTACTTCACAAAACTCAGAAAACTGGTGCTGTTACCTGAGTGCACCTCATGTCAATCCCAAGGTGTGTTTTCTGGGCTCTCTTCCCCAGCCCTCCATATTTCTTGTATAATTTTATTTTTTCATAGGATATTTCCGAGTCATTTATAAATTTCCTCCTTTATTTGGAAAATTTCTGCAGCTCTTGTTGAGTGATGCCCATCAATTCAACCTCCAAGATTAAGTCTGGGTCAAAATGACACTAGGTGGTTCTTCCAACATCACCGTGTTTCCATCTGGCTTAATTCTTTCCTGTCCTTCCAAAATTCCTATTGATAGATCCTTGGATTTAATCTCTGCTGCAAATTATTTTAAATCCCGAGTTTCATTAAATTCTTCTCTGCCTCATATCATTGCATTTCTGTACCAGAGCAAAACTTGCTTCACTCACACTGAATGTGTATGTAGACTATCTGTTCATATACCTGAAAAACCCCAGAGGATTTATATATGGGTTAATATATATGCATATTTATATATGCACATATTCTTTATTAAATATAAATCAAATGAATACTCAAATTATTGGAAATTGGTCTGTCATCTTCAGCTAAACTCTTGTTTCTTAGACTGAATAGTGACTGGCATGGGTTCTAGATATTCCCTGGTTCTCGTGGGCAGGTAATGGAGAAGGATACTTGGAAGACCTGACTTCTAATTTCTAACCAACCAAGTGTGTGGCCCTGGGTAAATTGTCTAATGTTGCTGAACCTTAGTTTTGTCATCCATAATGTGAGGCTGAGTTCAGTGGTGTGGCTCTGAATATCGTGTTTTTCTGTATAGTTAGTTACCTAGGCCCCAGCAACACAGCAGACCCAGAGGGAAATGTATATGAAAGTATTTTCTCTTTGCCAAGGAATAAGGAAGATTATGTAAAATTTTTCTCGATTCTTTCACCTCTCTCAAATTCCTAACAGGAAATAAACATAGTGTGGACACATCCATGTTGACACTTTCAAGAAACTAAAGGAAACTTATGAGCCTGATGTCTGCACAGGGTCATTACCTGTTTGTTGGTTCTTTCATTAGGTCGTTCATATCAACTCACTTTTTTTTTTTTAATTTTGTTGTTTTCTGTCAAGCCTCAACATGAATCAGCTATAGGTATACATATATCCCCTCCCTTTTGAACCTCCCTCCCATCTCCCTCCCCATCCAGCTTACTTATTTTTTATGCAAGTACCTACTGATGAACCAGCTTGGACTTGACAGAGTCACGTGACTCTGTCGTCATGCACTTGTCAGTAGGCAGCAGGTAGTTTATCTTGTTCCTCAATTACCCTAATTATTTAGGAGAGCCTGGGAGCGAGTGGAAAGCTAGTTGACATAGTACCTTTCAAGGACTCGATGGTTAACAATGAGAATCATTTGACCTATTAAAGGAATTCTTTGGGAGAGATCCAGAATTGAATACGTGATTCTACATTGCCAGAGTAAAGATCAACTGTTTTCCCTTAGAATGAACCATTGGCTTGGGTTTTATGGCTCAGCTGAAAGGACTGTTGCAAAGCCAAGGAGGAATTAGGTGGAGGTGATGGCTTTCAGTCTCATGAAATGTACCATGAATCCTGAGCCACCTAAGAGTCAGGGAGGTCCTAAGCAGAGGCGTTAGTACTGGTGATCCTTAATCTGGTGGCTTGTCAGTGAGTATAGCCTGGGTTGTTCTTTGGTTGTCAGGAGAGTCTATCTTGGTCTCTATTTGGGTTGGAGAATGTTTGTCCTCAGTAAAGAGGTAGGCATCTCTTTGTGGTCATGCACATGTATGTTTGTATATAGGCGTGAGTGTCTTAGTTAATCCCCCTTTGGCAACTTCTAGATGGTGACATATGATGATGGGTAATGGAATCACTCCTTGCAACCTTGCCATATCTAGATGTGATAAAGATAATAAAATCTCTGTATTAGGATACTTTCATAATTAGCCAAACTTCATACTTTCAGAAGTCCCAAATTAAGTGCATGGATATTATCTTTTCCTCTTTTTTTTTTTTTCTCCAAAGTTAAAACTGGGAAGGTCAAGTTGGCCTACATCTGAAGCTTTCCCCCGTTGGTTCTCAGAGTTGTGTTGAGAAGTACTGGCTATCAGATCAGATCAGATCAGTCGCTCAGTCGTGTCCGACTCTTTGCGACCCCATGAATCACAGCACACCAGGCCTCCCTGTCCATCACCAACTCCTGGAGTTCACTCAGACTCACGTCCATCGAGTCAGTGATGCCATCCAACCATCTCATCCTCTGTCATCCCCTTCTCCTCTTGCCCCCAATCCCTCCCAGCATCAGAGTCTTTTCCAGTGAGTCAACTCTTCGCATGAGGTGGCCAAAGTACTGGAGTTTCAGCTTTAGCATCATTCCTTCCAAAGAAATCCCAGAGCTGATCTCCTTCACAATGGACTGGTTGGATCTCCTTGCAGTCCAAGGGACTCTCAAGAGTCTTCTCCAACACCACAGTTCAAAAGCATCAATTCTTCAGCGCTCAGCCTTCTTCACAGTCCAACTCTCACATCCGTACATGACCACAGGAAAAACCATAGCCTTGACTAGACGAACCTTTGTTGGCAAAGTAATGTCTCTGCTTTGAATATGCTATCTAGGTTGGTCATAACTTTCCTTCCAAGGAGTAAGCATCTTTTAGTTTCATGGCTGCAGTCAGATAATACCCCCAGTTACTTGAAGAGTAAGCAGAGTAGCTTTCTCTAGTGCTGTTCAATCCCAGGCATGGTTCATTGTTGATTATATGCATGTTTACTGAGACAGTGAAATGGAGCATTTGAAGTAAGGACTGAGCAGGAACCCCTGGGACTGGTGGTTGTGGTGCCCAGAGCATTCACCTTGGGCTTCATCTTTCTTCTTTGGGACTCTTAATGACTTTTCAACTCTCTAATTTCTTGGCCAAAAAAAAAAGGAAGATACTACAATTTATTAGGGGGACTAAACAAATGAGATTAGGATCCATTTTTTCAGTCGCTCAGCCGTGTCCAACTCTTTGTGATCCCATGGACTGCAGCACGCCAGGCTTCCCTGTCCTTGACCATTTCCGGGTGTTTGCACAAACTCATGTCCATTGATTGAGTTGATGATGCCATCCAACCATTTCATCTCCTGTCGCCCCCTTCTTCTCCTGCCCTCACTCGTTCCCAGCATCAGGGTCTTTTCCAGTGAGTCTGCTCTCTGTGTCTGGTGGCCAAAGTAGGGTCAATAATAATAGGTAAGTAATAAGATGAAACAGTGTTTCACGCTGTAGAGAACATTGTGTCATTCAAAACACTTTTACATGTGTCATTTTATTGTGGGGATCTGTGTGTATCCTTAGCTGCTACACTGTTTATCACCTTTGGTGAGCCAAAGTCAATGATCAGTCCTTTCAAGGACTATCTTCCCAAGCATATGTCATTTTACAAATAAAGAAAATGAAACTTAAGAGCTGAAAAGTGATAGAGCTGAGATATGAGCTGTCTTAAGATTCCAGGCTCTGGGCTCTTTCCCCCTGTATACAAAAATGAGTTGGGAAATGCCCATAGGTATTTAAGAATCTTTGCTACCTTCTTCTCTGTGCTGCACCCTCCAAGAGACCTGGATTGTACCTACCCATCCACCCACAAACCTTCCAGCGTCTAAAAGCTGAAATTGTCATGTTCAGACATGACAATTGCTCGATGACATGGAGGAAACACAACTTGGGTCCTCTGACAACTGAGATGTACAAGCTCTTCTGAAATGTGACTTTATTTCTTTAACCTGGGAAGCAATTGTCCAAGGTAAGAAGGCAAGGGCTACAGGTATATGTTTTCACTCATACAGGTGAGTGGCCATGTCAGCCCAGGGTTCACCATGAGTAATGAGGTGGAGGCTCACACCCCGCAGACTAAGCACATTTGGTCAAGGTGCTCAGTCTTCTTTTAGTGTCTGTGTGTAAACAATACCTTCTTAAATCATCGACTCCTAGCAGGTACCCCACGTCTAGTAGTGTCTGACATTTGGTAGATGATCTATAAATATTAGTTCTATAACTGGAAGTTGCTCTGTTGATTATCTGAGTCACAAAAGGGGAAAAGGTCTCATCCTGGTCACCCAGGCAGGTGGGGAATTACTGGACCTTCCAGTCCCAAGCCGCTCGCATCTCATGTGGTCTCTCCAGACTGCTTTCTTCCTGTGGCCAGCACACAGGGGAACAGGCCGTGCACTGCACCCCCCAGAGCAGCTTCACTTGGTGTCATCTGCCCCTTCAAGAACCCTCTAGACACTGACTCCCCTACCCCTGCAGGGCATCTTGGGGTCCATCAAGCCCAAACAGCACTTTCCTTGTCAGATGGCAAGTGCTGCTCGGGGTGTTCCTGCAGCGCAGTGGTCAGTATCCGAAGCAGCCGTGTCTGTGTTAAAGATTATGTATTTGCCACTAAGGGGAGAATATAGTGTTTATCGGCTGGAGTGCGTGCCGGCAGAGCTGATTACAGCGCAGCACTCTGTCAGCCAATGATTTGTCCTGTCCTTTATCATCTGTGTCACTCAGCAGTGTGCTGGCCAAGGGGACGGATCGCCCCCTTCCCTTTTTTATTTTTTTGTACCCATTTCGTGTAGAAAATTTGTATTTACTTTGGGAGTGTAATTTGTTCCTCATGGATAATGTGACCCTGAGCGGAGCTGGATCATGGGTTAGTTGAAGTGATATTTTCCGCTAATGGTAGTCGTACATCATTGCTGTCAGCTCGGGTTAGGAGGCAAGCACATTACAGCTCCATTTTACCTCTGCAGGCATCTGGGATTATTTGCCATAACCGAGTATGACATGACCGCGCTACAGAGTGCATTAAAATTTTACTGGCTTCTCAGGCAAGTTCCCCGGCTCCAGTGTGTGCTGCAGGCGGGCAGTCTGAGGAGGGAGTCCAGGGGCCCTGGCCTTCCGCACTGAGGCCCAGCGGGGAGGGGACGTGGGCTAAGCAGGGGCTGCTCGCCTCGTGCCCCGAGAAGGAAGCCGGGGAAAGAATTGCGGGGAGCCAGCCTGCAGGTGTGTGTGTGTCTGGGAACATCCCCAGCTGGCAGGGGACAGGCTGCCTCATGCCTCCAGGGGCTGAGCACGGTGCCCCCTGCACTCAGCTCTCTCTCTGCCATGCCTACCCCCAGGCGTAGGTCCGCAGCAGTTCCTTCTCTGAGAAGAGCCCAGGGTCCTACGCGACAGGCCCTGCCAAGCCTCAGGCTGATCGTTACTGTTCTCGTCTGCCTGTGTTCGAACAGAAGGAAGGAAATCTGGGTCCTCGTGTGGCAGAATCCACGTGCATCCACGCAGCAGCCTAGCGCTCTAATAAACCCAGTTAGAAATGCTGGTCAGGACGCTGTACACATTATTTCATAGTCTCCACACCAGCCCCCCAGAGTGTAGGCACGATCAACCCCGTTTTACTTAAAAGGAAACAGAGGATGGAAGAGGTAAATTACCTTGTGTCCTAATGGCAGCAGGGGTGGGATTCTTACCTTTTATTCAGATCTCATTGACTTCGTATTTTATAAGGTATCTAGTGTTGCATGTTATACAGAAATAGTATAATAGATAACTATGAATTTGAGCAAACTCCAGGAGATAGCGAAGGATGTGGGGAGCCTGGTGTGTTGCAGTCCATGGGGTTGCAAAGAGTCAGACACTACTTAGCGACTGAACAACAATAACAAAATAAAATTTCTTGAATCGTGTGTTTATGTCCTTTACATGGACTGAGTTGTGTAATCCACATTGTAGCCCTACCTGGTAAGTGCTAATGTTATCCCCAATTTACAGACAAGGAAACTGAGTCATGGGGAGCTTATGTAATAAGCCCAAATGTAATCTTATGTAACAAGCCTTATGTAATCTTGTACCAGTTGGTGGTTTTAAAGCCAGGTTGTCTTGCTCCTAATGCGACATTATTCACCACCAAGCTTTCCCTCCTGCCACATTCCAATAAGCCTGAGGACTGACAGGAAAAGACCAGGGAGAACAGTAGTATGTTGGACTAAAAGGAAATGTTCAAACGGCATTTTATCCCTTTCAGTTGTAACTCCAACATCCAACAAAATATTGCTTGAAAAAGATGCTCTGTGATGAGCGTTAATTGAGTAATAAGCCCCCATTTGCTGTTAGTACATCAGTTGCATGCAAATGGTGCTTCTAAGGTGCTTGAAAACATCGATTTTGTTAGCTAAGCAGTCACTTAGGCAAAATGCCTCATTCTTTTAATATATTAGCATCATCTCTCTTGTTGGAAAGGCTTACAGGACCGTCTAGGCAATGAGTGGGATCCAGATCAGGGCCCAGTTTGTCAGCCAGAGTTGTGCGTGCATGTTAAGTCTCTTCCATCGTGTCCAACTCTTTGCAACAGTATGGACCATAGCCCTCCAGGCTCCTCTGTCCATGGGATTCTACAGGCAAGAATACTGGAGTGGATTGCCATTTCCTTCTCCAACGGCTCTTCCCCACCCAGGGACTGAACCCACATCTCTTATATCTCCTGCATCATGTCATCACAAGCTTCACATCAGTGGGTCCTGAGTGCTAGACCAGAATGTTCACTCATGCCTGCACGCGTGGACATTGTCTTTGTTCTGCTACCGAATGACCTCTCTTTGCATCTCTAGCCCCGTCATCCCTCTCCCAGAGCTTGAGATATTCCCCATCCTGGGCAGAGTGGCTCAACTGCTGTTCCCCTTGGCTAGTATACGTGGTCAGGTCATCAATTCATGAACTTGTTCAATAAGCCGCACATGAAATGAGTTATACCTTGTACCCTCAAGGCAGTTTTTTTTAATGCTGCAACAGAAGAGCCATAGATAAGCATGGCTTCTCTCATTGAGAAATTTGAAATTAAGTTAGCGCCCTAAGAACTGTGCTCCCTGGCCCGCTCCCCTCCTTGGGCTCCCTCGCAGGCGCGTTGATCCTCCTGCTGAATGGCAGGAGGTCCAGGGAACTGACCTGATTTTTCTCCTCTGGCCTTAGATCCAATCACTCAAGTAGTACAGGTGAAAAACAAAAATATTGATCCAGTCATTGAAAAGCAATTATCCCTCTCAGATGGTCTGTTTGGAATGCAGCAATAATTTCAAGTAACGTATTCCCCAGAGACAGCAGGACAGCGTAAGTGGACTACCTGCTTAGTTAACCCAGAGCAGCCTCGCTGCATCCTGAACCTCTAATGATGAGCAGTTAGACCCTCTGTAAGAAGAGTAGACACTGGAAAAAAATGCAGTTTACTCAATCAATTACATAGGACTTATTCATTGTACAAAAGATCCCTCAACCTTTTATAACTAAAGGAAGTATGTGATTTGCACATTTTAGAGACTTTCTTGAAAACTCCTATAAGAGCCTTCATGAAACCATGGGGTCATTTTAAAGCTCTTAACATTTAACAACTTTGACAGTATTTATGTTAGCAGGGTTTTGTTCTGTTTTTAAGATTTGTTTAGCTTCAAATAACAAGTTAAATTCAAACTGAAAAATAGAAGAATGTGTAGCCTTCTGGAATATAAGTGTCGAGATAACCAAGCCATCAGAAGGGCAGAGCTGTGCAGCTGGATTTGAGTTGTGCAGAACAAGGAGTTGAGTGCCCTCCTTGTCTCGGCTCTGTTTCTTTCTGTCTGTCCACTTTATTCTTTTTTCTTAAAGATTTATTTATTTTTTATTGATTTACTTTTTAGGTTGCATGGGGTCTTCGTTGCCACCACGGGCTTTCTATCGTTGCATAGAGCAGGGGCTACTCTCCATTGCACAGCGTGGGCCTAAGCAAGCAGGCTCAGTAGTTGTGGCACGTGGGCTCAGTTTCTCCATGGGATGTGGGACATTCCCGGAGCAGGGATTGAACCTGTGTCCCCTGCACTGGCAGGTGGATTCTTAACCACTGGACCACCTGGGAAGCCCATATCCACTTTAGTCTTGATTGTGGAAATTATTTTCTCCTGTGGTAGAAATCACGCACTGTCCTTCTGAGCTCTACACCTTTCAGCTTCAGCCGGTGGAAAAGAGACTGCCTGCTTTTCCACTGCAGTTCCTAAAATCCATGGAAAGGATTCTGATTGGGTCAGCCTGGGTTTCCCTGGTGGCTCAGTGGTAAAGAATCCACCTGCCATTGCGAGAGATGCAGATTCAATCCATGGGTTGGGAAGATCCCCTCGAGAAGGAGATGACAACCCACTCCAGATATTCTTGCCTGGTAAATCCCATGGACAGAGGAGCCTGGTGGGCTGCAGTCCATGGGGTGGCAAAGAGTCAGACACAACAGCAACTAAACAACAGGTTACATCCTGGGAAGCAGGTTCTCTGGAAAGGACTGTGGATCGGCCAAGCTGTGGGTAGAAAGACAGGGCTGTGTTGTACAAAGGTGTTCTGGAGGTAGCTCTGTATGGAATAGGTAGAGGACCCAGAAAGTGGAAGTTTGGCAGACAATGATGTGTCTATGAAGCACACTCTGACCTCCCTGCCAGGTGAGTCAGGTACTCACAGGTACTTCTTGCCAGCCGCCAAAGCAGCCTTGATCTTCATCCAAAGTTAACACTTAGTATTGATCGCAGGGTCTGAAATATGAATATATGTTTTCCTTTATATACAATACTTGCCTAAATTTTCACAGAATTATCTTGAGTGCCATGCACAGATTGGGTCTCTCTTGCTTAAATTAAACTATTAAGGGGCTTCCATGGTGGTCCAGTGGTTAAGACTCAATGCTACCACTGCAGTGGGGCATGGGTTTGATCCCTGGTCGGGAAACTTAAGAATTTACATGCCTCTTGGCATGGCCAAAAAAAAAATAGTAACTTAAAAAATAAAAGCAGAAGATAAAAATGTTAAAGAATACTAAGCTATTAAAAGTTATAGAGGGGCACAGGATTTTCGAGAGTAAGAATTCATGAGTACACCTATTCAGAACAGTCCAGAATTCATTCATGCTGTTGACACAGTAGGTGATGACAGCCCCCATGATAGACACAAAGGTCTTTGAAGTCACTGAGATGCCAGTTAGTAAATTATTTATCCAGGGTACAAAATGTAACTTACTTGTCCAAAGGAATTACGGCCATCCCAGAGTACCTAGCTTGTGTCCAGTGTCTTGTGTCCATCTTAAGTTATAACAGGTGGCCTTGCCAAAATGACTTTCCTAAGTCATTAGGAAGTTGAGAAACTCAGCCACAGCATTTACACTCACAGTTCATTCAACAGACTTAGGCTTCCCTATGTGCTGAGCCATGCACTGCTCTGGGCACTAGGAATGGAGCAATGATGAAGACATAACAAGCCTTCAGACAGAAAGTCTAATTGAAGAGAAAACCGAGGTAGCTTGATGAATTATTAACCTGCACCCCCGCCCCCAGCCCAGTGTATGCTGAGGAATGGCGCACAGGCTGAACCCTGCTATCTGGGAGAAGAGGTATTCGACTTAGATCTTGCTGAAACACGTGGATGTGAATGATTGCTAGGCAGCAAGAGTCCTGCAGGTAATAGGCAAATGGGGATATTACTTTCAAAAAATGAAGAGATGTGACAATCTTAGTGTATGGAGAAACACTAATAATGGAGCAAGGTTCATGGTAGGGGATGGGGCGGGACATGTGGCTGTAAATGTGGGTTTATATAAACAGCTCCATATAAACAGACCTTGTAGGGCAAGATACAGAGTTCTTAGACTTGGTTCAGATGGGAGCCCACTGGGTACCATGCGTGTAGGTGAATGACACGTCAGATTTGACTTTCTGGAAGAGAATTAATCCTGGTAGTGGTGGAAGGATGAGGTGGAAGGATGATGACCGAAGAGATTGTTGTCATCATCACTGGCTGGATGAGAGGCCGTTGGGATCTCAACTAAAGTGGTGGAAAAGGGAGGAGTTAGATTTTGGAGGCATTTCTGAAGTGGAACTGACATGATTTTGTGACCCCTAGGAATGTGGGGGTCGGGTTTCAAGTAAGGCTGACTGGGTGGGCATTGATGATACCGTGAATGGGAGACTGAGAATGGGGGGAATACAGGCTTCCAAGGTGGCACTAGAGAATCCACCTGCCAGTGCAGCAAACTCGAGAGATGGAGTTCCATCCCTGGGACAGTCCCCTGGGGTTGGGAATGGCAACCCTCTCCAGCGTTCTTGCCTGGAAAGTTGCATGGACAGAGGAGCCTGGTGGGATACAGCCCTTGGGGCTGCAAAGAGTCGGACACGACTGGGCAACTGAGCACATACGTACATAATAGGGGAGAGAGAGAGTGTGAGCCCAGGGAGTGGCTGGCAGGAACCTCCGCTGCATGGGTTGAAGAGACTGTGCACATTTATGGTGCAGGAGCGAGCCCAACTGCAAGATGGTGTCTGGGAGCCCAAGAACCATCTGGGTTTCAGAGACAGTTGGAGCAGTGGGAGTGAGCGGGAGCCCAGCCAGAGCGCCGGGAGTTCGTCTGCATCTAATCTAGGAATCAACACATGTGGTGATGGTAACCATTCAGAACAAAGTGACGGTATATTAATCCTAGCAACTGATGTTTGTGTGGGTTTTTTAAATGATATACTGAATGACTTTTTTCTGTTGTTGTTATGGCAAAACACATGTAACAGAATTTCTCGTCTTAGCCATTTTTAAGCGTACGTTTCAGGAATGTTTGGTACATTCACATTGTCGTGTGACCTGTCTGGTTTTTTTGTGCCAAATGTGTTAAACCACCAAACGGTAGGTCATTTAAACCTCATAACCAACACCCCTGGGGAAAGAATGTTTAGTCTGCATTTTACAAAGGAGGGACTTGGAACAAGGGAGGAACTGAGGCAAAACCTAACGCTTTGGTGACAATACATCCACGCCTTCTCTCATCAGTATAGAAGTTACACCACGTCATCGCTGGTGACAGTACTTACCATCTAACTTCTGTGGACCCAGCAGCAAGCAACTCACTTGTATCCTCAGATTCCAGAGTTTTCTGTAAGAAAGCCAGAGAAAACAGATTCATCAATACCATTTTTACCTATTTGCAGGGCAGAAATGGAGACACCGATGTAGAGAACAGATTTGTGGACACCGTGGGGAAGGAGAGGGTGGGATGAATTGGGAGACTAGCCCTAACATATACACGCTACCATGGTAGAATAGATAGCTGGTGGGAGGCTGCTGTATATAGCACAGGGAGCTCAGCTCGGTGCTCAGTGATGACCTAGAGGGGTGGGATAGGGTGGGAGGTGAGAGGAGGCTCAGGAGGGGGTGATATATGTATACAGATAGCTGATTCACTTTGTTGTACAGCAGAAACTAACATAATATTGTAAAGCAATTATATTCCAATTTAAAAAAGAAAACTAGAGCAGACTCATCATAGAAGCTTCCATGCTCTGGTCTGTAGGTGAGAGGGGCTGATTCACCATCCTAGGACACTCAGGGTTAGCCAGTCTTGAAGACCCTTGGTTCACAGCAGTCCCACCTGGGGCCACCCATCAGGGTCTGGCTGGCCTGGCCTGGCGGAAGTGGAGAACTCTTAAAGACTAGCGCCCGCGCCCCCGCCCCCTGTCCCCGTCTGCCACACACAGAGGCAGAGGAACAGCACAGGGAGCCATCTGCTTTGGGCTGCCTCAGGAGGGCTTTAGACAGGAAGTGAGGGAGGGGGCTGCTTCCAGTGGCTCAAGATAAGGAAAGGGAACCAGATACAACTAGCAGAACCGTTTTACCCCTTTCCTTCCTTCACGCCGATCTCCCCAGAATCTGAAAGAAGACTGTGTAGAAAGAGGAGAGCTGGGTATCCCACCGTTCTCCTCATTCTCTTTTCTTAAAGTAAAATCATCAGCCTCCAAAAACTCAGCTGGAAACCAGCTCCTCAGACTTCTCCAATTGTCTGGAAGGTCACTGCTAAGGCAGGGTTGCCTGCCCCAGACTCTAGCACATGGAGCATCTTGACCTTCAAGACCAGCTTCAAACAGCCGCTAAGTGACCGCTTGTGTGATAGGTATGCAGACCCCCAGAGAGCCCACCGGAGGTAGCAGTTGCCACCTAAATTCTATCATGAAAATGATCCTTTAAGAAAGCGGTGTCTGAAAGGTTTTGGGTTTGAGGGATTTTCATTTTTTTACTTTTTCATTTTGAAATAATTTTAGACTTACAAAAAAATAGTGTAGGAAGCTCCCATATGCCCTTCACCCAGCTTCTCCTAATACTGTATCTTTTAAAACCAGAGTACAGATACTTAAGGCTTTCATGGTGGCTCATTGGTAAAGAATCTGCCTGCCAATGCAGGAGACTCGATTTTGATCCCTGGGTTGTGAAGATCCCCTGAGGAAGGAAATGGTAACCCTCTTAAGTATTCTTGCCAGGAGAATCCCATGGACAGAGGAGCCTGGGGGGCTACAGTCCCTGGGATCACAAAGAATCAGACGTGACTGAGTAACTAAAAAACAACAGATATTTAAATCAGAAATTAACCTTCATATAATACTGTTAGCTAAATCTACAGACCTTTATTCAGAGTTCACCTGTTTCCCCAACTGTGTCCTTTTTCTGGTCCTGGGGTTCATCTAGGACCCCACACTGCATATAGTTGCCAGAAGTTTTCTTTGCCTCCTTCTGTCTGGGAAGGTTGCTCAGTGTTTCTTTGTCTTTCATAACTGTGACATTTTTCCAGAGTCCAGACAGGTTTTTTTTGTGGCCATCCATCCTTTGATTTGGGTCTGTCTGATTTTTTTTTCTATTTTTTAATTGGAGTAAAATTGCTTGACGATGTTATGTTAGTTTCTGCTGTACAGTGAAGTGAAACAGCTATATGTACACATATATTCCTCCCTCTTGGGCCTCCCTCCCCACACCCATCCCACCCCTCTAGGTCATTATAGAGCACTGATGTTTTCTTTTGATTAGATTGAGGTTATGCCATCTTGGCAGGAAAAATCTTGGGCGCGATGGCCCCTTCTCGGTGCATCACATCAGGGGCTCTGACGTCTTCCTGCTGGTCGTGGGGATGCGACGTGGATCACTCAGTTAAAGTAACACCCACCAGGTTCCTCACTGTAAGGTTACTATTGTTTTCCTTTCAGAGTAATTAGGATCTTGTGGGGAGATATTTTGAGACTATGCAAAATACCTGTTTCTCACCAAACTGTCAACCACAGTTTCAGTGCTCATCTGTGATTCTTAACCTCAGTAGACAGACTCTGGTCTTTGCCTGATGGTAAGACATGTGCTTTTAAACTGGTTGAGCTCTTCATGATAGCTAGCCTGTGGTATAAACAGTGGGAACTGTGTAGTCTGCAGGCCAGGCCATATCTCCAAGAGGTGTGGTCCTGAGGGGCCCTGTGGAGGTCAGGCAGCCTGAGGTCCAGAAAGTAGAAGGACGGAGGAGATGTCTGGAAAGGTAGGGGTGGTTCCAGTCCCATCAGGACAGGCTGTGTGACTTGACTTTGAGAAATTTACTTAATGCCTCTGAGCTGCTGCTGTTCTTTTTGTTTAGTTTGTTTTGTTTTTTAATCTGAATACAAAACACGTAGAATGATATGGCCTGTAATAAATAATCAGTGAATTTCAGTCTCTTCCACACAGTTACCCCTACCACTGCTCCCCCAACCCTGCCGTCCCTGCCAAAAACCAAAACAAAGCCCTGACACATGTTAGCATCGAATCCCTTACAGACAAGTCTGTCTAGTCCTCAGAAGCAGATCTCTTAAGAAATGGGACGTCAAATAAGTAAGTCCTGAAGAAGCAGATCAGAGAGACATGAATCTTGGCTGTGTCATCAGTCAGTGAAATTTGGAAAGAGGGGCCTTGCAGAGAGAGATTCAACAGGAAGAACAGACTTTAAACAGGAAGTCACTAAGCCGTTGGAGGAGCAGGAGGTACCCCAAGGAGCAAGTAATGGGCCCCAAGCAAAGACTGATGGCAGAGGCAGCTTTAATAATCAAGAAGATTTCACCTCTCTCTCTGTTTGCTTTTGAGAAGGCTTTTAAGTACATTTCCGCTGATTTTGCTCCCATTGTACAGAGTAGGATTTTTAAAAGTCTGTTCCCCAACTTTCAGGGCCCTTCTCTCCCTCCCCACGTCCTCCCTGTCTTGGACTCCCAACTCCAAGTGATGTCCTTCTGTCTTTCCTTTCTTTCTTTGGTGGTGCCAGGTCTTAGTTGCAGCATGTGGAGTCATGTTGCCTGACCAGGGATTGAGTCTGGACCCCCTGCATTGGGAGCTCGGAGTCTTAGCCACTGGACGCCCAGGGAAGTCCAAGGGATGTTTACATTATTGCTAACTCAGAGCCTCACGCGTGATGTGTACCGAGGAGCTGCTACCTCAGCAGTCCCCGCGCGTGTTCAGAGTGCACCATGTGCTCTCAGGCCGAGGGCACCGTGGAACCTGCCTGCCAGGGCGGCTGCTCCACGAATGTGGGCGTCAGACGTGCTGCACGTACTCGCTGCCCCAGACACGCGATGGGGATTTTAATGGTAGCTATGCTCTCTGAAAGGTGGCAGCACCAGGCTCGAGGAGACTGGAATCAGGAAGACTTGCCAGCGTCTGAGGGTTTCTAGAAGTCTCTCTCACGGTCAGAAAGGGAGCAGCCCCTGTGTCAGTCCTCGGAGTGTGGCCAAGAGATGGAAATGCGTTGTGTTTGGTTGTAGTAACAGGATGCCTGTCAGTGGCTTTGAGAGCGTATTTGTTTCCTGTGGCTGCTATAACAAACCACGAACTTGGTGGCTTAAAACAGCAGGAACTTCTCTTTCAGTTCTAGGGGCTAGAAGTTCCATATCCTGTCCACTGGGCCAAAATCAAGGCTCCGTTAGGGCTGTACCCACCACCAGAGGCCGTAGAGGAGACTGCCCTGTGCCTCTGCCGTCCTCTGGTGGCTGTTGGCCTGCCTCTGCGTGTGGCCACCTCACTCCAGCCTCCGCTCCTGTCTTCACATGGCTTTCTCCTCTCGTGTGCGACTGGTCTCTGCCTCCTTCTTATAAGGGCACTTGGCATGACACTTAGGGCCACCCTGATGATAATCTGAGACAGTCTCTGCATCTTGAGGTCTTTAACTGAGTCACGTAAGCAAAGACCTTTTTTCTTTTAAGCTATTCTTTTTTTTTTAATTAATCAATTTATTTTAATTGGAGGATAATTACTGTCCAGTGTTGTGGTGGTTTTTGCCATACATCAGCATGAATCAGCCACAGGTATACATGCGTCCCCCACCTCCCACCTCCCTCCCCACCCCATCCCTCTGGGTTGGCCCAGAGCACCGGCTTTGGGTGTTCTGCTTCAAGCATCAGAACTCACCCTGGTTGTGTATTTTACATGTGGTAATGTACACGTTTCAATGCTCTTCTTTCAAATCATCCTACCCTCACCTTCTCCCACTGAGTCCAAAACTCTATTCTTTACCTCTGTGTCTCCTTTGCTGCCCTGCATGTAGGATTGTCAGTGCCATCTTACTAAATTCCATATATATGCATTAATATACAATATTTGTCTTTTTTTCTGACTTACTTCACTCTCTATAATAGGCTCCAGGTTCATCCACCTCATTAGACTGACTCAAATGTGTTCTTTTTTAAAGCTGAGTAATATTCCATTGTGTATATGTACTACAATTCCTTATCTCTTCATCTGCCGATGCACACCTAGGTTGCTTCCATGTCCTGGCTCTTGTAAATAGTGCTGCAATGAACACTGGGGTTCACGTAAAGACCTTTTTCTTACAAGGCAGCATTCGTGGGTCCTTGCAAAACATACAGAAGGCAGGCAGGAAGGAAGCAGGTGATCAGGGGCCTTTTATGTCTCTGTGGCTGAAACAATCCAGTCCAGGGACAAAGGCAAAAACAGGAATCTGGCGAAAAGGGCCTGGATTTCCCCAGTTCAGCATGACGGTCCCTGGGTGTTCTGCTGCCTTAAGAGTTCTGTTAGCGAGAGAGGAGTGGGAGAAATAGCTTCTGGGTAAGCACAAAACAGCGACAGCCACAGAGGATGTGGGTGTCCAGACCTTCTGATGTGGTCAGATTGCAAAATCTGAATGGGTGTCTACCCTCTAGTTCTGTTAAGTTCACACCGTCTTAATTTCTCTGTTTAAACCTTCTCAGCTCAGTCAAACAGTAAATGACCGTAGTTGTTGAGTTTCTAACTCTCTGCCCATCTCTGGGATCCACTGATGAGGAAAGTGAGCTTAAGGCTGACACTCAGAAGGCCTAGAATTCATGTCTGACTGCTGGTGTGACTTAGAAGTCACTGGAGCACTCTAGACCCTCAGTGGAACGGTTCCCTACCAAGGCTGTGGTGAAGAGATGAAATGCGTTTACAGGACTTCCTGACATGATAGTTGGTGTTACTGCTATCCGCGTTAAGTGGAGCCCACTGGCACCTCCCAGCTTCCACCAGGTTTAGGGGCTTGGAGCCCTTGTTGAGCCACACTCCCTCAGGCACGCCCACCATGACGCTCAGACTTGTTCCGTGCGCTGGTTGTTGTCATTTGTTATCTTCAAGTTTTGACTAGGAAGGCAAGTTGCCTTTGGTGCTGATGTTGGCACTGCTCTCACTACATCCCTGAGTATAATTCCAGGAGCAAGTGGAGAGTATCAGGGGCGTTCTGGGCACTAGGAAGTTCCCGTCACATCTGGACCATGGGGAGAGGGCAAGCTCCTGAACCTGCACTTGGTTTGCACTCACGCTCGCGGTTAGGCCTGGCCACCCTGTCCCTGGTGGTCTTGGTCCTGGACGTGCGGGTGGTAATGCCAAGGACCAGAGAGGAGGAGCAGAGGTGCTCTTAGCACCTGTGCCAGTCCTGGCTCTTTGGTCTGATCAGACTCAAGCCCAGGTGGCGGCCTGCAGAGCAGATGAAGAAATGTAACACCTGGGCAGGTGGCCAGAAAGGAATGTGTGGAGGGAGGGTCCCCACCTGACTGTGCACCACGGTCATCCCTGGTGCTGTGCATGGTGGCATGGGGAGAAGGGGCGGAACATTTGACAGTCTGGGGACTCTGATCCCAAAGTTCCCAGGTGGAGTGCAGGAACCTTCTGTATTTCCAGAAGGGTGCTCAAGGCTTCGAATACACACACAGTAAGCCAAGCAGAGACCCAAATTTCTAGAAAGAACCGTGAGCTTGGGGTCAGGAAAACCTGCGTCTGGTGACAGCTTTGTTACTCACCTCACGCACTCTCAACTCCAGCAGCCTTAGATTTCAAGCTGGCCTGGTACCTGCCTCCCTGGGGTGTTGGAAGCATGAGTAAGACACGCGAACAAGTCATGAGCACTTCAACAAAACCGCGACATCTGTACTTCCCCATGAAGCCCTCAGCCATCCTGGCTCACTTGCTTCAGCTTTGGTGTCCCCACCAACCACTTGCCACCAAGTCCATCCTCACTGAAGATTTACATAGCCCATGGCCAAATTGTTATTTTAATTAACAAGCACTCCTAAAGGCTTTTACTCTTATTTTCGTTAAAGAGAACTCGTAATTAAAGGAAGTATACTTCTTATCCTTGACAAATCGTTGTGAATTCTTGTGGCACTCCCTGTGATAACATCTATCCAGATGAATGTGTTTGCCTTTAATGCAAGTGTCATGTATAATTTGGGAGAAATTCTATTGTCATTGAGCGTTAATGACTGCCCACTTTCTGTAAAGTGCTCAGAGACACCAGCAGCAGCCGGATTTGTAAACCACAGAGAGAAGATGGGAGAACTGGACAAAGAGGCAGGAACTGCTGCCCGGACAAGGGGCAAGGGGGTCGGGCAGACCCCTCCTGCGGGGAGGGCAGGACAGCGATGCTTCCGGAGGCAGGTCTCCACCCCCAGGCCTAGAACACTCGCAGCTGGAGACACCCACACAGCCCGGCCCTCTGCCTTAGCTTCGACCACGCTCTTGACCTCTCCTCCAGGCTGCAGCTGCCGTGGATGTCTGTTTTGACCCTGGTTTCACCTGGCCGCACACATCGGCTGAGGGCCCTGGGAGCCTGAAGTGTGATACGCTTAGAGCCCTGCAGCCCCACTGCCCAGCCCTGTCCCTCTGCAGCCCACCCTGGAGGAGAAGGCTGCCCAAGAGGCCTGGCAGGTGCCGCTGCAGAAGTTGGCTCCTGGGCAGCTGTTACGTCATGCCTGTTTGTTAACATTCTCAGTTTTCTTCAAATGACTCATCCAGAAAGGAGTGGGGTCAGGGGGTGAGCAGAGCTGTTTGGGGTGAAGACACAGCGTGTGTCCGCTTACAGCGGGCACCGCGGGCTGCAAACTGCAACAGTTGGAGGCCTGGGTCTGGCCTCCGAGCCATGTGATTGCACCTCAGTGTCCTCATCTGTAAAAGGGGTCGTTTTCCGCATCTGACAGATCGGTCTTTTTAACTGGGAGGAAGTGTTGTGTCCACGTGTGGAGCTTAGTAGTTACCACCTTAATGTCAGGAAGTCGTGACAATGAGTGTTTCTCTTTGCTTTGTGTCCCCACCTCAGCCTGTGCTCCCAGGGCTTGGAGGTGGGCCTTTCTGCCCGAGGAGGGGCAGCTCTGAGCACAGGACCAGGGAGCCCAGTCACAGAACCACACAGAAGCAGCTCTGACCTCCTGGTCCACATCCTGGAACAGTTAACACACAGTGAGCTGAGAGTCGCTTCTGTTGTTGTGAGGAAGAGGTGTCTGGATACCTAGTTTTTCCTGCGGTGGGTGGACCTGACCATGGGTAGATCTGCCGTGATGGGTGACATGCTGGCTGGTCCGTCTCGTGTGTCACTTACAGAGATGCAGGTGCGTGATTTCAGCAGACTCAGATTCCCGTTAGAGATGCACGACGCAGGTTTTCCTGAACTCTGTTTAATCTTTCTCCGATGATTAAAAAGCCTTTCAGAATCATCAGTGTTTCTGTGGGAGCGGCCCTTTTTGTTGCATCCCAAGTCTAAGAAGCGGTGGAGAGCAGAGAGCCCGGCTGGGAGCACCCCTGGACTCGCCATGCCGGCCTCTCAGTTCCCCAGGGCCCTAAGGCCGCACTGCTCACGCTTCCAAGAGACCGAGAGGAGCCGAGGAAAGACTGAGCACAGACAAGTCTGAAGGGCGTCTCAACTGTCCTGTCGAGGGCCGCTGCCTGTGAACACAAGCCCTGGAGCCCAGGCTCACCGGAGCCCTGCCCCTTCCGGGGGCCGCCCTCCTGTGGGGACCCAGGCCCGGGGCGCCCGCAGCAGCCCTTCAGTTCGCAGTGCGGTGATTTCCGCTGTCTCGTGATTTAACCTGCCCACATCGCTGAACCTCTATATTACACGTCTGTGTCAGGACGTCAGAAGAAATGAGAAGCCTCCTTGAAACAGCAACCTCTATTCCACGCTAAGAATGTCTTCTTAGCCCACCCCCCACCACCGGCCCCCACTCCTTCTGTACATTTTTGAGATTTTTAGCATGGTCTCTCTCCAGGATGAAGAATACCCTCCTCCATGACCCCAGCCTCTTGTCAGATGATAGATGAAATCTTTTCTTAAGCTGACTCCCTTGTCTATTATGTTTTCGAAATTCAAGGTTTCTCTTAGATTCTTGGCGGGCTGCCAAGTGGCTGGCCTTTGTGAGTAGGTGAATTGCTCTTCTCTTCGGCTCCTTAAACAGGAAGTAGTTGTTTTTAGGGTGAAAGGAAGGGGAGGCGTCTATCCACCTCCCTCCAAGGGCTTTGTTGAGGTGGCCAGGCAGTTGGTGGAAATTTACTTCTTTGCTCCTTTTCAGGAATTTGTTCTAGGGGACTGTACCATAGAAATAAACCCAGTGATGAGCAAGCCACCACCTTGCTGGATGGTGCTGGGTTTTCCTGCTCCGAGGTGTCCCCCAGAACCAGTTGTACAGCTTCCTGACAATGCGCCTGCATCTGACTGGTGTGGCCCACTGATGGGAGGAAGCTCAGCGCTGTTCCTCTCTGCACAGAGGACATTTTAGAGATCTGGGGGCGGCTGCCCTGATGCACGTAGGGGGAGACCCGGGCAGGTGTGCCTGCCTGTTGCTCTTCAGTTGCCCCCAACACGGGCTTGATGTGGACAGCTGACTGTCCACACTTTGGGCGACTAGGAGATCTC
The DNA here is from genome assembly GCF_029378745.1 of Bos indicus. NCBI lineage: Eukaryota > Metazoa > Chordata > Mammalia > Artiodactyla > Bovidae > Bos > Bos indicus. The sequence continues at coordinate 31,171,578 of NC_091784.1, read as the reverse complement.
TTCGTCAGCTGGATGGTGTGGTCTCCCCCGAGGAGGGGGAGTTAAGACTGGCTTCCATTTAAACCTAAACGGGAAGAAGGACAAATGCCATTCTCCTACCCTTGTGTATAAACTTATGTGACAAATCCCATGTTTTAAGTCATCAGTCATGTGGCTTTTTTTCCCCCTTTCCCTTCTTAGATTTTGAGAGGACAGATTTGTCCCTGCATGACCGTTAGTGATGGGAGAATGATGGCTGCTAATCCTTCATGAAATTGAGGTGCAGGGTAGCTCCCCACTGTTGGACGATCCAGGAGAGATGGAGGGCGTTGAGGTCGTGGAGCAGGGACACCGCCGTGCAAACTGTGCGTTATGTCTCTGCAGAGCTCCCAGCCTGCGAGGGGACATTCGTGTACCCAGGTCACCAGGATAGTAGCAAAGCTGTGTGAGTCCAGCCTCAGAACAAGCCCCAGCTCTTTGAAAACCCCAGCAGGGCTGTGCACAGAGAAGGCATTTTCACCGGTGTTCTCAGTTACTTTCTGGGCGCCGTCCCACTGGGTAACCTGAACCTGAGCACAGACAAGGCACTGTTTGTTTTGCACCACACAGAGTCTAATCACCTGGACTTCATTATCTGCAAAAACGCAGCGCCCCAGGCTCCTCCACAGCTCACAGGTGATGGGCCAGGTACGGGAACGTGGACCTGGGAGCTCCCTCTGGGTCTGTGGGGAGGGGCCGCGCTAGGGTTCAGTAAGACGAGGGGTCCGCTGAAGACAGCAGGGCCAACCTGAGGCGGAGGCTCTCCTGGTCCCTGTGGCACCGCCGGGCCCTGCCCTCAGTGTGCCCTCGCTCTTTGATGATTGTGAGTCGAGTCTTTAGGAGAGGTAGATTAAAAACTCTGAAGGAAGGGGTGCGGGGGGAGAGACCAACACTTAACAGGCACCTCCTCCTCCACCCCAAGGAGCAGATAGTCCGCAAGCCTGCAGGGGTTAGCTTGTTAGATCAGATGCGTGGGGTGCACACGAGGAAATTGACCCCTGACCAGTCAGACTCAAAATCAGGAGTAGAGGCAGGGCTGCCCAGCTCTGAAAACCCACCCATTTCCTGTGTTGCCCAATCTTCTCTCAAGCTCCCTAGACATCTGTGCAGTGCTCCAGGAGGTCCACGGAGGGATTGGAGAAGTGAGGAGGGCTTCCTGGAAGCAGTGGCAGCAGAACCGTAGCCTGAGACATACCAGCCTGAGCAGGGAGGCCACCATGGCTTTTTCTGAAGCACAGTCAGAAGCGCTTACTCGCTGGAAGCCCAAGTGTGGCGGTTTGTCTCTGCCCCATTTCCTTGTGTGTAAGTGAGCTCAGCGTGGCCACACCGCAGTCTTACGGTATGGGCAGACGTGGAGGGACACCGGCTCCAGGCCTCCCTAGTGCCCGACCAGTCCTGCATTTCTCTGCTCCGCCAAGGCACAGGCTCTAGAATGATCCAGCAAGCATGGGAGAAATGGAGAGACGGGTGCGCCTGGCAGTTAATGAACCACACGCTTGGGAAACAAAGCGGGTAAGTGGTGACGGATCGATCTCGGAAGGCGTTTGGTGTCAGGGCAGAAAGGCCCTTGGAAGCCCACTGGATGAGTTTAGAGATTTGCTTTGGTTTGGTGGAGAAACCAGATGGCGGGCTTCTCTTTGGGGGAAGATGGCAGTAGATGACGGTCGGAAGAGTCATCCTGGCTGGTTTGTGTAAAGGCAGGAAGAGGGGAGCCTTGTTCTTAGGTAGCTCGGGGGTTGTATGACTCCTCAGTTTCTGGAATGACATTGCTAATAATAACAATAGGAACACCCGAATTGCTGCAGAAATTTGCTTCCAGAATGTTTATAATTACTGTCCCTTTTCATCTTTAAAATAACCCTTTGGGACGCAGAGGACACAGAGATCCTTCTCAGTGACATCCTGCTGTGAACTTGACTAAATCATTCCAGACTGAGTATGTGCTCTGAGGTGGAATTGTCTGCACCCCTGCCCCAGGCTCCCACCATTCTCCTCTTTCCTGCTCATCCTGTTTGAGGCTGTTTTTCATTCTCTCCAGGATGTTGTGGTGGTCATGATAACATTAATAATACTAATAATGATTGTAGGAGCCACTGTAGTTTGCAGAGCATTTACTTACTATGTGCCAGGAATTTGCTGCTCATTTTACCATGTTTGTATAATCATTATCTCCTCTTTACAACTAAGAGCGTTGAAATGTAATGTGATCACTGACCCAAGGACACAAAGCAAGGGGGTGGTCAGATAAGGTCACACCTTTCTTGGGTCTCAGGAGTTATCGGTGATTTTACTCAGTCCTCCCTGGAGTCCAAGGAGCAGATGGGAGTGGGCATGGGTTGTCAGGATATCAGGGGCCTGACCCTGCTTTAAGCATAGTAGCTTGGCTTTTTTTTTTTTTTTAAGAGGTCACGATCCTTGCTTTTCTTTAAAATTTATTTTATTTTTTATTGAAGTATAGTTGATTTACAGGGTTGTGTTAGTTTTTGGTATATAGCTGTCAGTTTTACACACACACATACTGAAAGTTGCTCAGTCTCTTCGCCACCCCATAGACTCTACAGTCCATGGAATTCTCCTGGCCAGACTACTAGCCATTCCCTTCTCCAGGGGATCTTCCCCACTCGGTGATCAAATGCAGGTCTCCTGCATTGCAGGCGGATTCTTCACCAGCTGAGCCACCAGGAAAGCCCCTTTTATATATATACATACACACACACACACACATATATACATATATATATATATATATATATATATATATATATATATATATATATATATATAAGGGGTTTTCCTGGTGGCTCAGCTGGTAATGAATCCACCTGCAATGCGGGAGACCCGGGTTTGATCCCTGGGTGGGGAAGATCCCCTGGAGAGGGGATCAGCTACCCACTGCAGTATTCTTGCCTGGGAAATCCCATGGACAGAGGAGTCTGGCGGGCTGTATATAGTCTATGGTGTCACAAGAGTCGGACTCGACTTAGCAACTACACCACACACACACATATATATATATATATATCCATCATTGCAAGATACTGAATATAGTTCCCTGTGCTATACAGTAGGACCTTATTATCGGTTTTACATACAGTAGTGTATCTGCTGATAGATATTTAGGTTGCTTGCATATCTTGGCTGTTGAAAACAGTGCTGCTGTGAACTTTGGGGTGGTGTTGTTCTTGAGTTGCTAAGTCATATCCAACTCTTGGCGACCCCATAGACTGCAGCACACCAGGTTCTTCTGCCCTTCACTGTCTCCCAGAGTTTGCTCAAAGAACACTGAGGTAAATGTACCTTTTCACATTATGGTTTTCTCCAGATATATGCCCAGGAGTGGAATTGCTAAATCATATTAGCTTCATTTTTATTCATTTCATAGATTTGTCTTTCTCAGAAGAGAAAAGTGTGCTTCAAATAGCTTTTTTTTTTAAGGTTTTTTTTTTAAAGCAATTAAAAAGAAGTTGGAATGATAAATAAATAAGAGGCTGGCTAGACGGGATAGGTTACATAATAAAATAAATATAGTGAAACATTAGCAGTAGAATATTATTTTGGATGTGTTTAAGTGTTCACTGTAAGGTTCTTTCTACTTTTCTGAATTTGAAATTTGTCATAATAAGATGTAGGAGAAATTGAGTCAATCATTTCTCAAAGTCCTTTCCTATTTTTTAAAAATGCAGTTTCCTGTGTTTCTGTGTGCCATCACTGGGGTCAATGTACATTTTTTAAATGAATGTGAATGTGAGTTAGTCATTGTTGGATTGTGCCATGAAAAAAAAAAAAAATGACTGAGGGAAACAAAATCAGTCATCAGTCACTTTCTTCTCCACCTGCCTACTCCAAGACTTAATTGACAAGTTTGGCTGGTTTCAGACTCTCCCGCTGGAAAGCTGTGAAGTCTGTAGTTCTCCACATGAAAGACGGGTTTAGGTATAAACATCTCCTGTTTCAGGGCAGAGAGTCCTTTTGGATCTGTCCCTAGTGGAGGTTTCTTCAAACTCTCTAGGCCCAATAAAGACACAGTGTTCCTATTCCCTCACTTTGGCAGAGTCTTAGGAAGCAAGGGGAGAGAAACGTTCACCCAGAAAGATCTAGAAGCCTGGAGAAAACCCCAGCAGAGGGCAGAGTGTTTATCCTAGGGGACCTGGTCACAGCACTTTGTTCCAGTTCAGTCTTCCCGCCAGAGCCTCCCTTCAGCACAAGAGGAGGTTTCACACCCCCTTGCTACGGCTGCAGAGCGCATGTTGCAATGAACAGTGGATGGACTTTGTCCAGCTGGTTATTAGAATAACCTTGTCAGCACTTTCCGGGAGTTTATCGAGGATTTTTGCCAAACTATGATAAAGTAGCACATTGAACAGCTTCTGATGGCTGATAAGCTCGGAAGGCCCATTAATTGACAAGAACTGCACGTGTCAGTCTTCTGAGCACCTGAAAGTGAATCTCTTGTCTTGCAAGCCTCCTGTCATTGCCCTTTAGCAGATTCAGGGTGGCCTTGCATCCACATCCAGCACCCCTCCCACCTTTGTTCTCGTGTGTTCACTGAGTAATTAATCTCATTGTGCTGGTATGGAAATAGTCTATTAAAACACGCGGGCAGGACAACATGGAGAGGGAGGACGGGGGATGAAGACTGGCAGAGGAAGGGAGGGAGGCAGTTGTGTGCTGGTTTAATTGGTTCTTTCACCTAATGGTAGTTTGTCAATTAAGGAGATACTTAGAGAAAGTGAAATTAATCCATATGGGTCAAAAGCAGCTATTAATTTTTAATCAAAACAAAATGTTCAACAAATTGTAGCTCTGCTCAGTACAAATGCAGGCATGCCACCAGCCTCCTCCTGAAGGATTTGGGAGCAGTCACAAGAAAGCCTGGGATCTTCCCAGGTGACTCAATGGTAAAGAATCTGCCGATCAATGTAGGAGGCATAGAAGATGGGGGTCAGGAAGATCCCCTGGAGGAGGAAATGGCAACCCACTCCCGTATTCTTGTCTGGAAGATCCATGGACAGAGGAGCCTGGCTACAGTCCATGGGGTCGCATAGAGTCAGACACGACTGAGCATGCACACACATACACAAGAAAGAGGGGAGGCAGCTGTTAATTTAGAAAAGATGTGTCTGCTCATATAGCCCCCACCAAGTGAGTGCCTCACCACCTCTTCCGTCTTGTTTCTGCAGCATCTACTGCAGTGCTTAACTTACAGTGGATACTCAGAAATGTTGCTTTTCTGGGAGTCTTTGAACCCCTATCGCTTTGAGGTATTTCAGGTAGGTTTTAGGCATGACATGTATCCTCGAAGAACTTCCAGGCTGGTTGAGGACATATTTGAATCCATTGTAGAGTGGTTCAGAACAACATGGGAGCAGATGCTGTATGATTGCTATACAGATCATAGGAGCTCATACAACAGATCATACAACATAGGAGCTATACTGTGTGATGAACTGAATGGAGGAGTGACATTTGTAGGACAAGCACTGTATGCAGTTCGCATGGATCAACTCCCTTAATCTCTGCAATGACACAGTGCAGTAGGCTTCGTTTTTTTTAATTCCCATTTGAAAGGAAGGTCACTGAGTCACAGGAAGTTCAGATAACTTGCCCAGTGTTTCACAGCAAGCACAGTCTGCTGTGCTTAGTCTGCTGCTGCTGCTGCTGCTAAGTCCCTTCAGTCGTGTCAGACTCTGTGTGACCCCACAGACGGCAGCCCATCAGTTGGTCTGCTGGAGGCTCTCATTACCCAATGTTGTAAGCCTCCAGTGGACTCAAGAGAGCTGATGAGAGGCAGTGACGAAGAATGGTGGTTAAAGGATAAGTTGATCTTGGAAGGTGCTCGGGAAAAATACTCCCAGCAGGAGGAAGGGTAAACAGCACAGTTTTGGAGGAAAGGAGTGAGCTTCTGGGTAACTGGAATATGAGGTTGGCCAGATTAAGCAGGTCTAGGTTAATATACTTCTTGAATGCCAAGGGGAAGAATTTGCATTGAGGTCACCCTGACATTTCTTCCTGTCTGTAGGCTGTTTCCCAGGACAGGGGAAGGTCCCTTTACCGCATTTTAGCACTTGGGCATCTTGTCTTCTTCATTTTCACTATCTTCTTCTGCCTCCCTCCCTCCTACAGCTTTCTTTTCATTTATGGCATTCTTAGCTTCTTCTGTTGCTTTTAGGCACTAAGTCATGTCTGACTCTTTTGTGACCCCATGGACTGTAGCCCTCCAGGCTCTGGTCCATGGGATTTCCCAGGCAAGAATAGTGTGGTGGGTTCCATGCCCTCCTCCAAGGGATCTTCCTGACCCAGGAATCAAACCCAGGTCTCCTGCATTGGCAGGTGGATTCTTTACCACTGAATCATCAGGGAAACCCCTTAGCTTATTTTGCTTCCCATTAAAAAAAAAAAAACCAGGAAAAATCAAGAAAATTTACCACTCAGCCTATTTCTGCTGACTTTTAGAGATTGAATGAGGCTTTCTTCAGCCACTTTCTTGTGCCCAACCCCAGTTTGGTCCTTGGTGTTTGAGATGAAAAAGACAACAAGAAAAAAAAGCCTTTTATGTTCTTATGCCTTTCCCTACTGATGAGAAAGCATCCATAGGATGGTCCTGTTCCTTGGTGACGTTTGTAGTGACGTGATTTGGGGGCATCGGGAACGACTGTATCCCAAGGGTGCCTGCCTCTCCAGGCTGCTGACAACTGCCTGAAACCTGTCACTTGGGGACAAAACTTCTTTCCCACTGAGAGGGCAGGCTGCAAGTACAGATAGCCCATGATGGGCAACGGGGTGTGGAAAATACCTTCACATTGGCTGAAAGAAGCCAGAGACAAGTCAGGAGAGGTAGAGTTCTTCAGATCTTCTTTGCTTTCTCAGTGCTTTATCACCTGGCCTCTTTGAGCCACTGGGTTGATGATAATTTGTGGTAATTTACTTGGAAGCACCAGTGGACTGTGCTGTGACAAGGAAGGAGCTATGGGGGATAGAGGGCCCACCTGCAGCGGACACTCGGCCATCACATCCTGGAGCACTCTGCTCCGTGTTGCTGTAAACCAGGGAAGTGATCAGGTTCACCACCAAGACTGTTCACAGAGGGGCAGAGCTTAGCGGAGGGCTGAGCGGGTGTGCTGGTCAACCTGAAGGAGCCAGGTGAGCCACAATTAGACATCTGCACATCCTGGTACAAGGAGGTGGGAGGAGCAGTTGTAAGAAGGCTGCTTGTGGAGAAGACAGACTGGGGGTTGAAGGCAGACGTCAGGGCAGCACAGCAAAGACCGGCCTTGGACAAGAGGGAGGAAGGAGGTAGACAGTGCCAGCAGTGTGCTCATTCTGTCTTTCAAACCTGGAAAAGAATGGAGGAAACAGGTAACTGATTCTGTGTGTTTGGTGGCAAAAAAAAAAAATGGAATTTGGGTTTCTTGACTGGCACTAGCTTTAGGCTGTTAACCGGCAATGGAACTCATCCTTTCTGGGAAAGTGAGGTTCCGCAGGGATGCTGAGCAAAATGAAGCCCTCCTGGATAAACCATGGCACCAGCTGCTATGGGAGAAGTTCTTATATCAAGGGGAGGAAGACATTTTTGGTGCCCAGTGATTAATGTGAGATGACGATGTTAATTATGTAGCACTTACAGTCTCGCCTGTCAACATGTTAGGGTTCCGAACATTGTAATCGTCAAATTCAGTATCTTATATATGAAAAGCAGCTTCACTACTCAGTCATAGCTGTTATTTGTACAGTCATTTATTCTTTCCATTGACATATGCCGATCAAAACCTACTGTGTGCTAGGTCATAAAGTATGCTCCAGAAACACAGCCACAAGTAAAATGGGCATGGTCCCTCCCTTAAAATTTAGTGTGAAATACAACCTTTAAATATCACTACTCTTTTGCACTGGTTAAGATTTCTTTGTGGACAAATACATGATTAATTTTGTAGCTATTTTATGTACCTATGAATTAAAATGAGTAATTTCTTTTCACAGTTCAATACCTAGATATCTATTAAATAAGATGTATTGATATTATTTTTATTTATTTATGTTTTAATTTGGCGACGCCACACCACATGATAGTTTCACAACCAGGGATTGAACCCGTGCCCTCCACATGGCGTATTGACCACTGGACCACCAGGGAAGGCCTCAAGACGTATTGATTTTAAAAATTAGTGGGAGACAATGACATTAAACTGACTTTGAAAAGATCAGTTGGAAGTCATGGTAGCATTTGAAAATGAGACAGAAAAGATCGGATTTGTCCTTCAACAAGCTGACTATGGCTGCTGTGTAGACAGTGGACTCTGGGAGGCAGAGCAGATGCAGAAGTTAGGAGACTCCCTAAGGTCCAGGTGGGAGATGGTGGTGATTCCAAGTAGGCAGCTGTGGGGGTTGAGAGAAGAAAAGGGATTCAGTTCATTCTGGATCTCAAATAAGCAAAATTTGGCAACTGGTGGGAGATAATGGGAACCAGTTATCTACTTCCTCCATTGGCTGTGGGGACTTGAATGAGTTTTTCTTAGCTTCATTTTGTGTGTGCTCTCTCAGTTGTGTCCGACTCTTTGGAACCCCATGGACTATAGCCTGCCAGGCTCCTCTGCCCATGGGATTCTCCAGGCAAGAATACTGAAGCGGTTTGCCATTTCCTACTCCAGGAGATGTTCCTGACCCAGGGATCAAACTCGGATCTCTTGCATTGGCAGGTGGCTCCTTTATGACTACACCACCTGGGAAGCCCTAGCTTCATTTTAAAGATAAGGAAATTGAGACTCCAGAGTGATGGAGATAAAAGTCTGCCTTCCCTCAGCCTCTGAGCTCTCCACCCACCCTACATGAAAGTGGGGTACACAGAGGTGAGTTTACCAGGAAGCTGTGGAGTGCAGGCCTCAAACCAGGGCCTTTTCACTCGCCAGGATGAATACATAATCTTACATTCATAACTTTGTATCCTTTTTCTTACAAAGCACCCCTGGTAGGTATTTAGTCTTCAGCCTCCACAAAGCCTCTATATTTCTCTAGCTAAGTATGACTTGGTGGATGGAGTAGGACTGAGACCTAATGGAGTGAGACCTAGGATGGGAATCTGACCTGATAGTTGCGGAAAGTTACATTTAGGTGAGGATCATTTGGGAGAGAAAAAGATCCTGTATCAAAGGTGTACATTTAACATTTCTTTTAATACTTTACTTATTGAATATTTCTATTATGTCAGGCACTATATTTGATTTTTTAAATATTTTTTCATTATTATGTGATTTAAACCTTATATGACACCGTGAAGTGGGTGCTTTCATCATCCCCATTTGAAACGCAAGGAACCTGAGCCCCAGGGAGATTAAATAAGTGACCAAATTATCACTACTAAGTAAGTGAGCTGGACTGGCCCCTACGAGGCTTCACTTGAAAGCGTGAGGCTGTCCTTAACCCCCACTGCTGGCAGGACTGTTGTCTAAAGCCAGACCTTCTGATAGATTCTAAACTGATAGAATCAGCATTTCATCTTTTAGTGGTTAGAAGAAGCAAGGTCTAATTCTGCCCTGCTCCCTCACTACCATCACAAAAAAAAAAATAAAAGTTGTTTGCTGGAATGTCAACAGCAGAAAGTAAACTTTGCATCTTCAGATTAAAAGACTGAGACTGTATCTAACACATGCCGTAGATGAAGACAGATTCTAAGGCTTGAAGGGTTTCAGATATTCTATGAGGGAGAAAGGACTCCCTGGAAGGTCTTTGAACCATGCACGTGGTTTAATCTGATTTGTGTTTTTTGAAGAGTCACCATAGGGAAGTGTGAGAGGCTGGCCCTTCAAGGACAGCATGAGACACATATGGCTTAGCAAGAGCAGATGGAAAAATGACCTGGAAATTTTAGTGAAGACTTATCATAATCTTGGCAAGAGCGTGTTTGCCTGAGGGAAAAGCTAACAATACTAAGTGTTGTCGTTAAAGTGGCCAGTGGGGAATGTTTTTTATTCCCATGCCCCCCTCACCCTCCTCCATCTCTGAAGTTAGGATGAGGACCTAGTTAATGGTCAGCAAAGCTTCCTTATGACCTCAGCCTCATATTGAGGTGGCCATTACCAGCCCCACCTAGCAGTGTCTAGACTGTAAGCCTCCCAGCAGAGAAAGAGGAACATCAGAGGACCAGCTGCAATATTTGGTCATCTAGACTCTGCTGTTGAAACCCAAACCCAGGAGACATGGCAAAAGGAAGAGGGAACATTCAATGTCATGAAAGATTCATGGTCAAGTTGGTCACTGGCCTGAAGATCTCCTTGGTGGAGGAGATTAAACTTGACCATGGTGGCTATTACTGCAGCAGATATCTGGTCTATGTGTAAAATATATAGTCAACACTGTCTCAACATATCTGGTCAACACAGGATAGGGGGTATATTACCTGAGACTGGACAAGCTTTAAATATAATTATATAGAGATTTAAGTCAGTAAGTAGCCACAGTGCAGTGTCTGAATACAGGAGGTAGGAAGGGAAAGAATCACGAGGATAAGAAAAAGCAGAGAAGGGGACACCCAAGGGTTGTGGATGTGGTCTTTACCTCTGGCCCCGAAGAGGGCAGCCACATTGGTTTGGTTCTCCCCCTGCCCCCCCACCCATTTCTCTTACCCTCCAGCCAAACCAGTAACAAACGGCATTGTATAGTAGTCTGTGTCAGACATAAAAGCTGTGGGGATCTGACCCCTGGCAATGTGTTTTCAGCCTGTGAATTTCCTGGATATCTTTACAGGAATCATTCCTGGGGAAGGGCAGGCTGGAAATAATATAAGGAGATCAAGAAGGAAGTCAAGCAAGTGACACCTTTAAACAGGCGAAGCGAGGCTAGCTCTTCCCCCTGGGACAGTTAGAGTTATGCAGAGCTGTAATTAACCCAGCAGCCCACTGGATATGTCTATTTCACTGCACAAAGGCTGTTGAAAGAAGGATTCTTGAAGAAAGAGGTTCCAATTCAAATGGTATTTGAGTAAGTCCCTCGTCGGATATACTGTTTCTAGAGTTTATGGCTATAATCAACAAAACATGGACTTTTCTTTCACGCAGGTTTTTCTTATGACTTTGCTAGTACTGATCTTTAAACAGAAAGAAAAAAGGGCATCTAGAACTGGCTGGGGGTGGGATGGGGAGAAAGGGAGGGAGATATAAGGCTGGAATCAGACTAAGGACTTTGGTTTTTGTCTGAGGATCCTGAAAATGTTAAAGGAGCAGGTGTGTCGTTCTTTCATACATTGAGGCTCTCACATACGGAAGAAAATTGTCAGCTTTGTGTTCACATGTCCTCAAATTACTGAATTTGCCTCCCCAACTTCATTCGTTTAACAAATACTTTTTACATGCCTCCTATGTGTCAGGCATTGTTACAAACACTAGAGCTGATAGTGGGGAGAGACTGACAAAAACACATAAATATACAGACTAGTAAATCGGATGATTGTGTTATAATAGAGAAAAAACAGCAGGGAAACAAGAGGAGGAAGGGATATGATACGGTCAAGGAAGGCCTCACAAGAAGGTGACATTTGGGCAAAGATCTGAAGGAAATGAGACAGGGATATATAGGGTTTGAGGTGGGCAAGGTGGGGCTGCGTGTGTTGGCAGCATCCCAGACCAACGGTAAAGGAAATGCAAGGCCCCAGGTAGGAGCGTGTGTTTAAGGAATAGCAGCAAGAAGCCCAGTGGGGTTACAGTGGAATGAGGAAGGGCAGGACCAGTGTGGGATGAGAGCAAAGTTGTTTGTGAGATTTTGGCTTTGGGTTTTTGCTCTGGTTTTTTTTTTTGTTTGTTTGTTTGGGGTTTGATTTGGGGGAGTAACCGTACAGTCTTATAAAGGGACATTAGAGGAGCTGTCTCCTGCCACGGGTCTCACCAGTCCCTGCTCATGGTTGAATGTGGGGAAGCCGACTGTGTGTGTGTATGTGTGTGTGTGTGACGGATTGAAGGATATTTTATCTGCAAGTGTTCCAAAACATTCTTTAAAATAATTACCAGCCACTAAAAACGTATTTGTTAGCTACAATGAGGCAAGCTTTGTTTAAAACGTTTTGGGAAACTCACCATCCATAATCAAGATTTCAACACACCAGTCTGCATTTTTAGAGTAATATATCTGTAAGTAGAAACAGACGGTATTCGGAGAAAGACATTAGTTTCTGAGGTCTGGCCAGCTCCTGTTCTTACCCCCTCTGTCATCTCTGATTGGATTAGACGTCACCGAAAATACCTCAGATCCTTGTTTCATGTTAAGTTTAACCCCTCCAGTTGAATCCCATCCTTGCAGAGCTCAGCGGAGAGAAATTAAATTTCTCTCACCAGAGCCATGGCACTGACTGAGGTATCAAGGGTCTACATCAGTAAACTCGGCTGGTTACAAGATGTATGTCCTTCCCAAGGCCCTGTAGCTGTTAAGTTGGCCCTTTGCAATCACAGTCTGATCTTTCATTTTCCCGTAATGCAGTTAGACAACCTAGTTATTCAGGCGAAGACTTCTCTGGTTTTCATTATCCCCAAATAACATCTGATGTTGAGATGGGGAAGACGGGAACAGGGGAGGGGGATGGGAGGCCAACATTTTTCACAGCCTGTGTGAAACGCTTAATATCTGAAAGTCTTTAAAATATACTGTACACAGACGTTCCAATTTTATAAGATGGACATAACATGTTCAAAAGCTTTATGAATTTCAGCGTATAACCAGAGTCCACGTTGGCCTGTTTTAAATAAGCCATAATGGCCTGGCAGCAAACCTGCATAGTTAGCAAATCCCCTTTCTGTTTATGAGCAGTCATTCCTCAGCAGGTCACTGCAAAATACCAGCCCTGTCAGTTTCCATGGCCGCTGGAAGTCGGTCTGGCTGCCGATTTCGGCCTGATTCTGGCTTTGAGAGCACGAAACCAAGGGCATCATGATAAGGTGATGCTTTTTTTAGGTTTTAACGCAACGGCGTGACCCCGAGTGGCTGGAGAGAATATGTCCAAGCTTCTTACCTCCTGCGGGGAGGCTGGGTCTCCAGGTGCCTTCTATGTCACAGGTCCACACAGAACACTCTCACCCTTTCCTCCCAGAGCATTCTCAGAGCCCAGAGGTGTAATTTTTTTACTTCCTCAGGAGGGCAGCCCTTCAAGTGATGCTTTTTTTATTTTTAGGTGAATATCTTCTTTCCACAAAAGTCAAAGCGTGAAATTTGCTGGGACAAACCCGATTCTAGCTCATCGGCCGTCCTGTGTCTAATGTATCAAGCACAGTCATGTTTCTCAAGGCTGAGGGCCCCTGTGTTACCAGCTCCCATATTTCAAGGAAATTTGCTGGCTTCCCTGATAGAATCATACTGCTTTTCCTGGTAGGGCGAGAGGAGGAAGATGTCCATATGTTAAAAAGCAGCTCAGCCTTCAAGTGCAGACACTTTTGCCCATAGATTCACCTTGGCCCTGACAACCCCTTGGGAGTCAGCAGCCACATTCCAAACTGGGTTCAGGGGACCCTCCAGACCCCTTGGCACTCTGGCATCAAAAGCTCCTTTAATTACCACTAGTGCCCCAGCAAACAGGCTGGAGCCTTGAAATAAGACTGATCCAAAGGCTGTGAGCTAAAGAATTCTCACAGACGCTAACGTGATTAGGAAATCTGACACAGGAGATACAGTTTACTCCCTTTCATTGTGGGGCCCCGATGGGGCGGCCTCCGCCTTTGGTGTTCTGGCCTCACAGCAGCTACCACTTGGAAGCCTGGCCTCCTGGGAGTCCCTTGGTCACATCCTGTTGCTTCCCAGGGCAGACCCCAGAGTCTCTCAGAGAAGACAGAAGTTTTCTTTCTCTTTGACTTAGAATAACGGCCCCTAAACATCCTTTCAACATTTAGGGCCCACTACACATCCGTCAAAAGTGTGGGTTAGAAAGGCTCTATAGTTCCTTCTGTGACAAGGGGTGTGTAAGTATAACCACCCATGTGTCATGGAAAACTCCTTTCTGTTTACCTCACTTATTCATCATGTTTAGAGGAGGCACGGTTCATGGTGGGCAGTCAGGTTTAAGCCCTTGTTCATGATCTTGATTTTATTGCCTGTAGCTATGGCCTCTCAGTCAATGACGTCCCTAGAGATGTCAGAACTCGTGCAGGAAAACCCATTTAATTGGGACGCATGTGGGGAACCAGGAAATAGATCTTAAAGCACTTTATGGCAGAAGCTGTTGATCAGGAAACAAGATGTTTTCCTTTCCCTCAGTCCAGGTCTGGCTCCAAGTCCCTCAGGGAGATCTGGGGGCCTGGCTCCATCTCCACTGAAATGGAGCCTGTCACTTCTTTGAATCAGGTTACCCCAGAGGGCAGTGATCTCTCTACCTGCTTTTTTGTCTGTTTGTTGTTCTCTTTCTGAAGATGTAAGCGGCAGGCCTGAGCCCCTAGAATCTCCATCCAGAGGCCACGCATGTGTGGAGTGTGGTATCTGGAGGGCCTCCTGCACACACTGTCTGCTGCCCCTTGGCCAGATAGCGAGTTACCAGGTTTTTCTTGGAGGCAGACAAACCTTACCTATCCCTAATGTGCACGCTCTTCAGCTGTGGAGGAGGGGAGCTGGTTTAAGATTAATACATGTGCTCCAGTGGTTTTTTGTTCGGTTGCTAAGTTGCCTCTGACTCTTTGCAAACCCTATGAACTGCAGCACACCAGGCTTCCCTGTCTATCACCAACTCCCAAGCTTGCTTAAACTCCTATCCATTGAGTCAGTGATGCCATCCAACCATCTGATCTTCTGTCGTCCCCTTCTCCTCCTGCCCTCAGCCTTCCCCAGCATCAGGGTCTTTTCCAGTAAGTCATTTATTCGCAGCAGGTGGCCAAAGTATTGGAGCTTCAGCTTCAGCATCAGTCCTTCCAGTGAACACTCAAGGTTGATTTCCTTTAGGATTGACTGGTTTGATCTCCTTGCTTTCCAAGGGACTCTTAAAGAGTCTTCTCCAGCACCACAGTTTGAAACCATCAGTTCTTCAGCATTCAGCCTTCTTGATGGTCTAACTCTCACATCCGTATATGACTACTGGAAAACTATAGCTTTGACTAGACAGACCTCCATTGGGCATGTAGGATTGGATCCAGTCTTTTCTATCCTTCACGCTCAGCTCAGGTTCTGCCTCCCCAGTGACGTGCCCCTAGGAGGAATGATCTCTCCTGTCTTTATTAAATCATAGCATTTCTCTACATCCTTTTTTTATTCCTTCATAACACTGACTTCTTTTATTTCTAGTTGGTGCTTTTCACACTGGTGTTCCAAGCTCTGTCTAAGGACCTAAATGGCTGGGACCACATCTTCTACTTCTTTCCCCTGCAGCACGTACTCATTTACAACTTTGTTAATTCTCCCCACTGTGCCTCACACACAGTGTTTAGCATTTCTGCTAAATCCATTTGAAAAGAAAGAGGCTACTAGTGGGCAGATCACTGTGCTGAATCCTCCCAAGGGGCCCAGGAAATGTGAATGAAGCTCTCTACCCTTGAGGAATGTATAGCCAAAGGAGAATAAAGAGGAGATGACAAAAGCACATGAAAAGTCAACTAATAATATGGCTCCATATAGGTGTGTGTGTGTTAATCACTCAGTCTTGTCCCACTATTTCTAATCCCATTGACTGTAGCCCGCCAGGCTCCTCTGTCCTTGGAATTCTTCAGGCAAGAATACTCAAGTGGGTAGCCATTCCCTTCTCCAGGGGATCTTCCCAACCCAGTGACTGAAGCCAGGTTTTCCACATTGCAGGCAAATTCTTTACCGTCTGAGCCACCAGGGAAGCTTCCCTCCATGGGGGAGGATCTGTATCCAAAAAAGGATAAGTGCCCGTGATGCTGATCATGGAAGTTTGCACATGTTCTTTCTTTGAACCGTTTTTAAGGAACATATTTATTTGTTTCTTCGGCTGCATCAGGGCTTAGTTTTTTGTGTGACCGGGCTCAGTAGCCCCCTCAGCCATGTAGGATCTTAGTTCCCAGACCAGGGATTGAACCCGAGTCCCCTGCATTGCATGGTGGATTCTTAACCACCGGCCCACCAGGGAAGCCCAGTTTGCATGTGTTCTTGCCCATCCCCAGAAACCTCTGGAAGGCAGGGGGCACTAGACTCCATTAGTCTAGTTCCTTTGCTAGGGAGGGAGGCTAAGTGATTTTTTCGAGGGTGGGGGTGAGGAGGACTGGGAGTCAGACAGGCTTGTATGCCCCAAGGTGAGAGCCACACCGTGTCTCAGTGACTCTGCCTCTCCCCTCACTTCTGAATCACTGGCCTGTGCCCTGCTTGATGCCAACCCTATAAATGGATTGAGGAAGTTAACCATATTGCTCACTATTATTAAACAAGACCACAGACAAAGAGCCTTTTGAGCAGTGATGACAGTTGCTGTTTGAACCAGAAAGGAATTGTCCAAAGACAATCCGTCTCTTGATGCATGAGTAAATTAGAGTCCTCGCATGCTGGTAGTTTGTTATAATGTCATAAAGGTATGCATAAGTTTTCTTAAGGTCTATGCTGAGTGGATTGTTCCAGAGATTTTAAAGTGGAGATGAGATTGTTATCTGGTTTAAGTGTTCATGAGGTCAGAAGGCCAGTGTAAATGATCTTCCGAGGTGCTCAGACTAGCGTGTGTCCACCTGTATTACCATTAAATTACCTCTGTAGGAACAAGACTTGGGTTTAGATTCTGACTCTAGCACTTAAAAGCTTGGTAGCCTTCATAGTTAACTTCTTAGAGCCTGTTTTATCATTGGTAAGACGAGCATGATAATGCCTATCTCAAAAAGTTATTGTAATGATTGATTCTGGTGAGTGTGAATACCAGTGCCTGATAAAACTCAGTAACTGTGGTTATTGTGAGATTTTTTTTTTTCCTTTTTTCCCCTTAAATGTTGCCTCTATTATCTGCAACACCTCTGTTGTGTCGAAAATAACTTCCAAGCCACTGAAGGAAGCCTTCTGCCGAAATTTTTATCAAAGATAAAACTAAACACTTTGTAAAGGAGTATTTGCTAAAGAACGGCCAGGCATTTATAATTTCTGATATTTAATGTCTAATTATCCACCTTCCCCAGTTGTCAAGAATATGACAACTGATCAGTAAATATCGCATGTGAGCGTGTGATTATATCCCTTCCTGAGCCTAAAACTTGAGTTTACAATCAGAGCTGGACACCCCAGATTTCTTCCCCAAAAGGGAGCAATTTAAGCAAGCTGAAATAGCCCCTCCCTTCCTTCAGGGAGTTATCCAGGTCTTTTCTGAGTTTCCAGTAATTGCTAGGGCTTCCCTGGTGGCTCAGTGGTAAAGAATCTGCTTACCAACACAGGAGATGCGAGTTCGATCCCTGGATCAGGAAGAGGCCCTGGAGAAGGAAATGGCACCCACTCCAGCATTCAGTTCAGTTTAGTTCAGTTCAGTCGCTCAGTTGTGTCCGACTCTTTGCGACCCCATGAATTGCAGCACGCCAGGCCTCCCTGTCCATCACCAACTCCCAGAGTTCACTCAGACTCACGTCCATCGAGTCAGTGATGCCATCCAGCCATCTCATCCTCTGTCGTCCCCTTCTCCTCCTGCCCCCAATCCCTCCCAGCATCAGAGTCTTTTCCAATGAGTCAACTCTTCGCATGAGGTGGCCAAAGTACTGGAGTTTCAGCTTTAGCATCATTCCTTCCAAAGAAATTCCAGGGCCGATCTCCTTCAGAATGGACTGGTTGGATCTCCTTGCAGTCCAAGGGACTCTCAAGAGTCTTCTCCAACACCACAGTTCAAAAGCATCAATTCTTCGGCGCTCAGCTTTCTTCACAGTCCAACTCTCACATCCATACATCACCACTGGAAAAACCATAGCCTTGACTAGATGGACCTTTGTTGGCAAAGTAATGTCTCTGCTTTTCAATATGCTATCTGCTGCTGCTGCTGCGTCGCTTTAGTCATGTCAGACTCTGTGCGACCCCATAGACGGGAGCCCACCAGGCTCCCCCGTCCCTGGGATTCTCCAGGCAAGAACACTGGAGTGGGTTGCCATTTCCTTCTCCAATGCATGAAAGTGAAGAGTGAAAGTGAAGTCGCTAAGTCGTGTCCAACTCTAGCGACCCCATGGACTGCAGCCCACCAGGCTCCTCTGTCCATGGGATTTTCTAGGCAAAAGTACTGGAGTGGGGTGCCATTGCCTTCTCCAAATATGCTATCTAGGTTGGTCATAACTTTTCTTCCAAGGAGTAAGCGTCTTTTAATTTCATGGCTGCGGTCACCATCTGCAGTGATTTTGGAACCCCAAAAAATAAAGTCTGACACTGTTTCCACATCTATTTCCCATGAAGTGATGGGACCAGATGCCATGATCTTCATTTTCTGAATGTTGAGTTTAAGCCAATTTTTTCACTGTCCTTTTTCACCTTCATCAAGAGGCTTTTTAGTTCCTCTTCACTTTCTGCCATAAAGGTGGTGTCATCTGCATATCTGAGGCTATTGATAGTTCTCCCAGCAATCTTGATTCCAGCTTGTGCTTCTTCCAGTCCAGCATTTCTCATGATGTACTCTGCATATAAGTTAAATAAGCAGGGTGACAATATACAGCCTTGACGAACTCCTTTTCCTATTTGGAACCAGTCTATTGTTCCCTGTCCAGTTCTAACTGTTGCTTCCTGACCTGCATACAGATTTCTTAAGAGGCAGGTCAGGTGGTCTGGTATTCCCATCTCTTGAAGAATTTTCCACAGTTTATTGTGATCCACACAGTCAAAGGCTTTGGCATAGTCAATAAAGAAGAAACAGATGTTTTTCTGGAACTCTCTTGCTTTTTTGATGATCCAGCGGATATTGGCAATTTGGTCTCTGGTTCCTCTGCCTTTTCTAAAAGCAGCTTGAACATGTGGAAGTTCACGGTTCACGTATTGCTGAAGTCTGGCTTGGAGAATTTTGAGCATTACTTTACTAGCATGTGAGATGAGTGCAATTGTGCGGTAGTTTGAGCATTCTTTGGCATTTCTTGCCTGGCAAATCCCATGGACAGAGGAGCCTAGTGGGCTACAGTCCATAAGGTCGTGAAGAGTCGGACACGACTTAGTGACTGGGCACACACACAGAGGCATCAAGTCGGAGAGGATATTCTGTTTGGATACAATTTAGCTGCTTTGACCTGTAGAAAGAAACTGCCACATACACTCTGTTTTGACCTCCTAGCACCCTTGAACAGTTCCAGACTGGCTCCAGGCCCTAAGAGAACTGTACTGTCCTCCCTTTTAGAAAGCATTCCTTTTAACTGAGTCGGTTTTTGCCCATGTCTTCCTTTCTCAGGCATCCTTTTCAGTTTCCAGCAGCAGGATCAGTGAGGGGCAGTGACACAGCTGTCGTGTAGATGAGTTCTAAGATCTCATCTTCCCGCTGAAAGACAGACAGACGTACAAATGTGTCTACCTGTCCCCAGGGAGGGAGAAGAAATGACAGGAAGGTCTTGTGGAGTGAAAGTCACACCCTGAAGTCACTTTTCCAGCCTTCCTCCACGACTCGGGAGGAAACTAACTTTGAGTGTCTTCTTCAAGGTTAAGCTCACCGGGGGAGTGGATGGAACCTGGCCAGAGGCGGTGAACTTCTCACAGAGGGCATCCTCAGACTCGCCCTCTGCTCAGTGGATCACTGCCCTCCCATTACTCTGCCAGCACGTACCTGATTTGGTGCACATTTCCATAATTAATTTATAACAGCAATAACCCCGAGATGAGCCTATGTATAGGTTTGTGCAAGCTGGGTAAGAATATAGATTAAATCTAGGGTCATTAACAAACTTTAAGTACTTGGGAGAGTTTTGTGATTTTATAATAATATGATTAAAAGGCCTCTATCCTTGATACATATTGGCAGTCCACAAGTTTACTTCCCTTCCCAAGCTTAGAAACAACGAAATAGCAAAATAATGAGCATACCACCCTCCCAACCACCAGAGAGCTTGTGTTGTCACTGGGAAACGACTTGTCGTTTCACCTGCCCCTGGTCCTGACCCCGGTGGGCAGTGATGGCCCAAGTGTCTGACAGCTGCTACCCCACAGCTTGAGAATCCCTGAGACTTGGTCCTGACCCTCAGTAAAATAGCAAGCATGTCCCCACCTGTCCTGCAGGGAGTATTGCTGTGACCATCCTGAGGGACAGATATGAGCGTGTGAGAAGGGCAACCTTTATTTGAAAGGATGCTGTTAAGACTCAGACTGCTCCGCAGACCCAGTCTGATTTCCTTTCTTCCTTTTTTTGTTCTGGTTGTTACCTTTTTGAAAAATAACATGCATTGCTTTTCTGTTATGAAAGTAAGACATTTTCAATATCAAAAATAAAGCTAAGTACAGAGGAGAAAATAAAGATCACTGACATCTCCACCACCCAGAAGCAGCCGCCGCTAAGTTCCTGTGTGTCCTAATAGAGTCTTCATTCTGACATCCCACTAGCAGAGCTGCTGTCTGGGCAGGGGAGCCTCGCGTTAGATGGCTTGCTTTGGCAGGTGTGCTTCTTTTGGCGGATACCATCGTATGCGCCAGGGGTGATAGATAATTCACTGCCAGTAATGAATGACTGGTGCCTCCTCATCCCACTGTCAGGAGCCTTCTCCAAAAACCACCACCCAGAGGTGCTTCCCCTGTCTCTCTCCTTCCCTTTTAAATTGACTCAATCCATCCAACCCTATATATCCTTTGCCCCATCCCCATATATGCGTCTATGATGATAGCACCATGTCATCCACCCCTTCCATCCTCTTTAAGACCATAATTAATTTTTTTTAATTTTTATTTTTTAAATTATGAAAATACGATAACACATTTGCAGGAGACTTGGAAAATACAGGAAAAGGTTACATATAGTTCCACTATATTTTACAATTATTTTTTTAAGTACAGACCCTTTGCGACCCCATGGACTGTACTGTCCATGGAATTCTCTGGCCAAGAATACTGGAGTGGGTTGCCATTTCCTTCTCCAGGGGATCTTCCTGACCCAGGATCCAACCTGGGTCTCCCATATTGCAGGCAGATTCTTTACCATCTGAGCCACCTGTGAAGTCCCAAGTTAAGATTTTCAGTTGGAGTTTCAGTATCAAACTCTCAAAAATTAATAGAATAAATATACAAAGAAGTAGAAGGATATAGTAAGCCTGAAAAACACATGAACCAATTCAACATAATTAAGATTTATACAATTTTCACACAGTAGTAGGATACAAATTCTATTCAAGTTCCCATAGACTGTTAACTAGGAGACACTAGAACATACCCAAGGACAGAAAACAAGGTGCAAGAATTACGTGGTCTTAAAGGTATTGAAATCACACAGAGTCTGTTCTCATAACCCTTTGGAATTAGGTTAGAAATCAATATCAAAAGATATTTGAAAATACCCCATATATTTTCAAGTACAGTGTGACATTTACCAAGAGAGATCTTAGACTTAGCCATTGAAAGCCTCAGTAAAGTTAAACTGAAAAAAAAAAAAAAAAAACCAGAGGGTGATTGCAGAGAAGAAAGCATTTAAATGATAAATTGGTATCAAAATGAGAGATTAATATTAAAGATACTTTAAACAAAATTGCATGTATTTGGGAATTAAATGTCCACTTTTAAATGATGAGTGCATCTAAGAAGTCATAACAAGGAAAATTAGAGAATATTTGTAATAGAATAAAGAGAGACCATAGCCGCTTCTTCTAAATCTCTCACAAGTCCTTAACGCCCTCCTCCAGCACAGGGAAGGATACCGTGCCTGTTGCTGGTGGTCCTTGCTTGCTTTTTACCTTTACTCTAGTGTTTTTAAATATCAAACCGGCTGCAAAACTCTTCAGATCACATTAACGTCAGTATGGATAAGATCATCATTAGAGATGACACATGTACACAAATAATTATGAATTTCAGTTGTTTCATTTTTTTTAATGAATTTACAAATGTCGAGCTCCTTGAAAGTAGAGATTAGATATGATTTCATCAGACCCTTTACAGAGTATTTGGCTTATTATAAATATTTGATTAATATTTATTGAAATAAGATGAAAATGAAGAGAATATTTAATTACCCAGTCTCCTTTTTTATCTCCATAGTTTAAGTGCAGACAAAAAAGGAGGTCATATAAAAATGATGGAAAAAATAGTATCTTAGAACAATTTTTATGGTATATCAGTGCATTTTTTGTGCTATGGTATCACTATTAACCCAAGTGAGGACCCTCTTTAATGATTTTTTAAAATCTTGACAATGCCCTTTTCACTTCTTTCCTAAATGAACATTAATATAAAGCCATAAAAATCCCCTTGGATGGCTTTATGAATTACTGCAGTGTAAGATGGGGAAAAGGCCATTTGCAGTCATTTGTTATATGGAGCTTGATTCTGAAACCTAGCATCGCCCTGACCCTTCAGGGGCATACTCAAAGGCATGGAGCTTTTCTTAAGGACAGTAAGCACTGGCCTTTCTCCCCAGAAAGCCCCAAATATGTCCTACACGTGCCATTTCCCCCAAGTCAGCAATGTCAGCCACAGCCCTGCCCTCTGCAAGCAGCCCAGATGTGTGGGGAAGGGGAGCAGACATTAATAATGATACATTGAATAGCTCTTCTTCTGTAATATAGATTGATTTTCAGTTCACCTGCATAAATCATTTTTTACCATATGACTCTTTGGTCATTTAGTACTTGAAAAGAATGATGCCAAAGACTAGACACCTGGCCTAGAGCAATGGTTTTCAAACTCTTTTTACCTGCTAAGTTGTTCGTCTGTTTCATGGGACCTGTGATGGGGACAGAAGCCTAATCTATAAAGAGAGGTGCGTGTTTGCGGGCCCGGAGCACTCCCTCCCCACTGTGCTAACCCGAAGTCAGCATCTTGGAAATCACTTTGAAAAACCCCAGGCCTATAGAAACCAAGAAGAAAGATGTCATAAAGATGATAAAAAATAATAGCAGCTCACTTTTTTTTGAGGTCTTCCTGTATGCTAGGTACCACAGTAAATACCAATTTGCCTCAGGAAAAAAAAAGAAAAATTGTGATGTCTGAGACAGACTATGGCATTGACTGCCTGAAAACACTTCAGAAGGAGATTGAATTGTTTGCAGGCAGGCAACAGGCCAGATTATCCTGAAAAATCTCTCTCTCACTTCAGTTGACTTTAGCCTCCATTGCTCTGTTGGAATGGATCTCTCTAGAGTGAGATCAAGAAAAAAACAAGTAAAACAGAAATGTTCACTCTGTGTGTGTGAGAGAGAGAGAGATGCAGGTCATCAGGCACGCTGAGTTGCACACAAGGTAACACGGGCACCTCAGCAGGTGTACCATTTCCAGGGTCATTCAGAACTTTAAGGTAGAAATAGCTCAGAAAAAATGATAAAATAACAAGTTACGCGCCTTTGTCAGGATGGCTGCCTGTACCCTTGGATGTGTGTTTTGACAGATCATAAATTCACAGAACAAAACAAGCCCTTAAGCCTCACCTAGTTTCAGTCCCGTCTTGTCACTTTGGACGGAAGACTGTCTGAACCAAGCCAGCAGGGGGACCACTTAGTCTTCTTTGCGTCTTCATTCCTGAGCATCCTCAGATGGCGCCCGTGATCAAGACCAACCCCAAGAAGCTCCTGACGCCCGAGGAGCACCTGACGAGCTGGTCCTTGAGTCGGTCGGTCCACAGCCTTGTTCTGTGCTGGGACCCCATACCTAGGACTCCTTGTGAAAGTAGAGAGGTGGAGGAGCTTGGTCTAGTTGGGAAGTTAGACAGACCGAGGAAAACATGGTGGCCTGCCAGGAAACAATGAGCGCGGAGGAGCTCAGAGAACATCATTTCCAGGCTGATAAGGGAAGAGTTCAAGGAGAAGGAGACATTGAAGCAGCCTCGAAGGTTGGTAAGATTTGGGCAGCTCAGCTGGCAGCATGTGCATACCACTAGTTGGTACCATGCACATTTGATGGCTCTGAGACATGTCTAGGGGAACCCAGGGGTCACACTGAAGATCACCATGAAGGGCACGCCCAGAGTGGACCATGACAAGTGTTGAACGCCTGCCTTCGACATTGGGGGCCTCTTCAATATTTTTGAGCAGGAAAGGAATTCTAGGAAAATAGTGAACCTGGTTCAGCTTTTAAGCCAAATATCAATATAAAACTGAGGGCTCAGAGCTTCTGTGCCCACCAGATTGTGGATTTGTTTAGAAAGCACAGCATGAGGAACAACCCAAAGGAACAGGATCCTTTCTTCTGGAGCCCTGACTGAGGGACGCAGAAATTAGCAGTTAGCTCTGTCATTGAATCAGCCTCTTAGAACTTGAATAAATGTCACACGATGGGCTTTCAATCAGAACGAGCTCAACAATAACAGCAAACTGTGCATCTGGAATTGCTCTTGCAGCCTTCTGACTTTCTGCAGGACTGAAGTGGAGGGAGCAGGGCCTGCCCGGCCGTTCCCCCAAGCCGCCTCACACTCCTCGCAGTATCCCTTTGGGTCCAGTTCACACATCTCACTGTGGCCCGTTTAACTGAGCTGGGCCTGTCGCAGACCTTCAGATATTTAATTTGTAAACACTTAATAAAGCACTGTCAGTAGGTCGACTTGTCTTCTCTGTCGGCCACATCAAAATCAATACGTCCCTTGGGTGTTCTGCCATGATTGTCTGGGCTGGGGAATCTAATAGGATTAAGTGTTTGGGGTCCTATCTGACGCCACAGTCCACAGTCCTAGTTAGATGAGGTTAAAGACTGGCTTGCCATTGTGGAGGCACGACTGCTTAGGGGTCTGAAAAATCATTAAAGCTTGTCCTCTTAAACGTTGATTGTTCCCTGGTGATTTATTGACAAAACACAAAAAAGTGCTCTATACTGCACTCTAATTATATGTATGAGGCCATAAGATCTCATGGGAAATTAAATAAAATTTACAGCTTGATGGTTTTATGCTCCTGGGAGACATACCTTCTTAATAAGATCTTATAGCTGGGAATATTTATGAGGTTAAAGTCCGTGGGCTTGAGCAAAGACCTAACCTTTCCATAGGAGGGGGGAGGGGGTGGGTTTTGATTTCTTTGAAGATAAATGATTGTAATGAAATTTCAGGGGGTTAGGAGGAAATGTTCCTGAGACACGTCAAATGATCCTCCCCGAGACCTCTGAAGGACAAAGCTGAAAGGGCGCAGGGACCTCCTGCCGCCATTTCTCTCACAGGAGCTCCTGGTGGCCCTACCCACCACCCAAATCGCTGATCAGCCCCCATTACAGTCTGAAAGGGAGGGAAGATCTGAGTTAAGGGCAGATCTTAGAGGTCAAGGAAGGGGAAAGAACTTGAGGCAAGGAGAAGGGTAGAAGCAGAAAGAATATGAACGGAAGTCACACGAATGCTCTTAAAACCATAAAAATCAGTTTCACATCCTCACACAGCCCTAAAGGAGCTCCTGGACACGTGGACATTTGCTGTTTGACCAGATCCCTTCCTCTTTTGTGTCAAGGGGTGCCCGGGGCCCCAACCCTGACCCTGCAAGCGTTAGCACCGCTGCTTGGACAAAGGATCGGAATATGTTAGGGCTGAGGGTGTGGACGGAGCTTCTACAGGTGGCTGTGAAAGATGGGACCCTCTCGACTCTGAAGAGTGTGTTTACAGTGGTGCCCATTATAAGCTGTCCCCGTGATTTGTGTTACTCTCATCCCAAAGTCTAAATGGACGCTGAGTGAAGCTTTATCCTGGAAAACAGGCTATTTTAAGTAAAGAACAGTATTGTGTTCCCTGCCGTGACTGCTTTATTTCCCCCAGTTGTCTGAAATGGCATGAGGGAGGGAGGTAGACAGACAGACAGAGGGACAAGTAGGTAAATAGATAGGTGGAGAGGGAGAGAGAGATGCCTCTTATGCACACTTATCAGTGTGCCTGCATGCTTAGTGATACAGTCGTGTCTGACTCTTTCTGACCCCTTGGAGGGTAGCCCACCAGGCTCCTCTGTGCATGGGATTTCCCAGGCAAGAATACTGGAGTGGGTTGCCACATCCTTCTCCAGGGGATCTTCCCAACCCAGGGACTGAACCTGGGTCTCCTGCATTCTTTACTGTCTGAGCCACCAAGGAAGCCTATTCTTAAGTGTAGAATTATATTTATTTCTATTCCAAGAAGGATAACTATGCAGAACTCACAATTTGAAGTAGGTCCTATGTGATCTATTTTTCTGTTGCGTTTTTAAAAATGTTTATTTGGCTGCACCAGGTCTTACTTGCGGCACTGGGGATCTTTAGTTACAGCATGCGAACTCTTAGTTGTGGCATGTGGGATCTAGTTCCCTGACCGGGGATCGAACCTGAGCCCCTTAGCCACTAGCCCACCAGGGAAGTCCATTTTCTGTTGTTTTTTAATGCGTACTTTTCTGTGAAGTTCTGCACAGTCCCTTCTTGGTGTACATGTTGGGAGACATTGACAGAGGGGTTGGGGACCAATCTAGAGGGACTCAGGATGGATGGCAGGTCATCTGGGGCCCTAAGACTTGGGAATCCTTGCAGCCAGCCATTTCTTAATAGGGCAGCTTTGACCAGGAGTATTTTTTAATATTTTACATGGTTTTTTGAGCTTTTTATTTTGTATTAGGCTATAGCTGTTTAACCAAGTTGTGATATTTTTAGGTGACCAGGGAAGCAACTCAGCCATACACATTGCTGTTGTTCAGTTGCTAAGTCATGTCCGACTCTTTGCCACCTCATGAATTGCAGCACACCAGGCTTCCCTGTCCTTCACTGTCTCCCAGAGTTTGTTCAGACTCATGTTCATGGAGTCATTGATGCCATCCAACCATCTTAACCTCTGTTGCTCCTTTCTCCTCCTGCCCTCAATCTTTCCCAGCATCAAGGTCTTTTCCAATGAGTTGGCTCTTTGCCTCAGGTGGCCAAAGTATTGGAGCTTCAGCATCAGTCCTTCCAATGAATATTATGGGTTGATTTCCTTTAGGATGGACTTGTTTGATCTCCTTTCTGTTCAAGGGACTCAAGAGTCTTCAGCACCACAATTTTAAAGCATCAGTTCTTCGGTACTCAGCCTTCTTTATGGTCCAACTGTCACATCCATACATGACTACTGGAAAAACTGTAGTTTTGACTGTAACGACCTTTGTTGGCACATGATTCCATTCTCCCCCCAAATCCCCCTCCCATCCAGGCTGTCACATGACTTTGAGCAGAGTTCCCTGTGCTATATAGTAGGTCCTTGTTGGTTGTCTATTTTAAATATAGCAATGTGAATATGACCATCCCAAACTCCCTAACTGTCCCTTCCCTGAAAGGGTATATTTTTTTTTCCCTGTGTGCTCTCATTTATCCAGAAGAGACAAAGCACCCTCCCCGACCTTTCACTTGTGTGAAAAGCAAAGGACTATTTGATTGGGATAAACCTATGTCATGTTGACCTTTGAGCGTGATGCACATGAACCAAGTTCCCTTACTCTCCTTGTTGTCATTTGCTTAAGTGACAGCATGTCACTTGGTCCTCTACTTCCCTCTTCCAGAATAAACCAAAGTAAGACACAAAGAAAAGAAAACAGACTCCAAATGCCCATGATTTCCAGCTTTCATTTCCGCCCTTCAGTGTTGACTTGCAGAAGGGGGAAAGCGTCACTGGTTAAACAGCTTGGTTCCAAGCCTGGCCTGTTCTCTCCTCACGCTCGCTCTCCCTGGACCCAGTTTCCTCATCTGTAAAATGAAGAGCTAAGGCTAGGTGATTTTAAGGTCCCTTCCAGCTCTGAAACATTATTTTATGGTGCTAGAATTTATGTAGGAGAACGACATTTCTCTCTATATCTTGCTTTAGCCTTCTGAGTGAAAGTGAGATGTCTCATCCGTTCAGATAGAGCCAGATCAAGCCCCAAGTCTCAGATAAAAAGAGAAGAAAAAAAACTTATTAAAGATAGCTAAGTTCCCCTGATAAGCAGCAAGTGAGAAATCCCTGATTTAATTTAAATATGATATTTCTGTCTTCATTAATTTAAAGCATGTATATGATAATGTATCCTTTTTTTATTTAGTGCTGGGTCCTGGAGGGAAAGAAAGGCTTGATTGTGAAGCAGAGGGGTAAAGGTTTGGGTATTTTTTAATAAAGATGGATATCCCTAAAAATGCTTAAATTATATGGAAGTGAGATTTGTTGCAAGTTACAAATCAAAGCCTGAAATGTCACTTATCTCCTAATGATACTTCTACACAGATTATTAATTTCATTTTAGAAGCCCAATGAATGTTATATTTTATGACATTGATTAAACATCTTGCTGCCATCTACCCATCCATCCTTTTCGTTTTCAAAAATCCATATCGGAATTTAACAAAAACAGCTCATAAATTTGTATTTTACAGCCTAGCGAAGTTGAAGGGTTCCCCACTCTACTGACAACCAGACCCATCCTGAACCCTAGACTTAGGCCATTTCCTGACTCTTAGAGGTCAGGCTTTACTAAACTGACCTTATGTTTTTTTTACCAGAGCAGGACTGGGGCTGAACTGTTAGTTGGAAGAGCAAACATGGCCTTCTGGAGCTGCAGAACCACGAGGGGGGGGTGTTGGGGGGCAGGTGAGCCCCTGACTGGGAATTAGGGACTCTGCTTTCATTCTGGCTCTTAGACAAGCCAGTTACCTCCCTCTTCTGAGTCCTGGGGATAATTACAGCCTCCCCTCGTTGGCTCACAGTGTCATTGTGGGGATGAATGAGATAATGGATGAGAAAGCTCTTCCAGCCCTTCAGAGGGAAGCAGTACGGTCTTGGATTTAAGAGCCAATCAAGGACAGAATGGGATGATCGGTTTTGGATCATCCTCAAGCATTTCAGGAATGGTTTAGGACGACTCTTTTGAAAGCAGGAAAAAAAAAAAAAGGCTTTCAGAAATAGGTCCACTGTGTTATTATTTATGACACTTTTATCAGTAGAAATACCTCTGGTTCCTTGAGACTCACACCTGTGTTTCCTCAAAACCACAGTGAGCTCATCACCTCTGCCGGGATTGGCTCCGATGAGAAGACCTATTTGTTCCCGTGGCATTCCCTCACAGTGGCATTTATAGTTGCTGTCATTCCTGTCTGGAGAGGATGCTGACACCTGGAGCAAGGAGACACAGACAGATTCCAAGGAATCTGAATCAACTCCGCATGAAAGATGAAGGGCCAGCCTCCAGAGGCTGCCATGTCTGGAAGCAATAACATGCTAAGGCTGGGGGCCTTGGGGGTGGGAAAAGATAAACTCGAGGATAAACTATCCTATCAGTTCTATTAGTTCTGCAAGAATTGATAACATCAAGGGAAAATGCTATTAAATTGGAAGTGGGCCTCTGTCCAGGGAACCTTCCCACAAATGTGCAGGAGGCTTGGGTGGGGGCCTGGAGGTCAGAGGTGGTAAGGTTAGTGCCCCTGGGGACTAGGGAGGGTCAGCACCGGAAGGGACAGGCCCCCAAGAGGACTGGCTGGTCCTGGCAGTGGAGCGGAGGTTCAGGGGGCGGGCTGGGGAGTAATGCTGCCTGGATTCTCTTCTTGTCTCTCCGGTGCCCTCAGGAAAGCCACCACTTTGAACTCGTGGTCAACACCAGCCCTGCCCCACAGAGACCTTGTGAAGGCTGAGTGAGCTCCTGGTAGTAGTGTGTGTGACCTGCTTAGCACAGAGCCAGGCCCACGTTAGTGCTTAATAAACCATTACCTATTGGCAAGTGTCTGCGTAGCAGCATCTCAGGTCAGGTTTTTGTTGTCAGGAGTGGTGGTGGCGGTGGCATTGGGTCTATGGATTTTATATATATATATATATGTATGTATCTTCTCTAAGAAAAATAAAATAGGAGACCAGCATCTCTTAAAGTCTGCAGCCAACAGAACTTGGTCTGCTCTGCGGGCCTTTCATTTGCGGGCATGGTGACAAACCGGTTTTAAGTGACAGAGCATCGTTAGGTGAGGCTGGCTGCTGGTCACAGCCCTGCGCTGATGGGGGTGGGGAGGGGGTATGAGCCTCACTGGGAGAGGATCCCGGCTGCCTAGTGAAGACCTCCAGCACGCTGCAAAATGTTCTCGAGTGCCTTGTTTTTCCCCTCTTTTTCTGACTCATTTCTCTCCCATCCCCCTCCTTTCCTCTCCTTCCCTCTTTTCTCATCCCCCCTCCCACACCCCCTCTTCCAGCCAGCCCTCCATAGTATATGCTCTGGCACAGGGGACATTGCGTAAAGGGAAAATATGGCATGTTTACAGAGAGAATTTTCCAGAAGTGTTAATTTAATATGCTAAAGTGTTCCCTTCAGCATTTTACCTTTCTTGTTGTTTTCACAAAACAGCCAAGACTAAATAATGAGCCCAGGGCTGTGCCCTTTGGTAGCGTGATACCTCATTACCCACTAGCGGCCTCCATCTGCCCTCATGGCTGCATGGGGAGCCATTGCGATTATGATGGAAATCTCAGAAGCCATTACCAAGATGCAGCAGAGGGCCTACTGCAGACAGCCTAATGGACTAATTTGTAATTGGGAGAGGGAAATGAGTTAGCGAGCTGGGGCCGGTTTTGATGAGAGTGGAAGTGCGCATGCTAAATGTGATAAATGAATAGGAATGTGTGTTTGCGCAGTGGGCTCTACAAGGCTTTCCATCTCTCCCGGGGATTGGAGGCGTGCTGACAAGCCGTGAGGAGCGAGGAGGAGAGGGCTCGGGGGAGGCAGGCAAGATTCAAGGAGAGTAGCTAAGGATAAATCGGTGAGGAAAACTAATGGCAGTAAAATCCAAGGAAATGACTGCATCTGCCATGAAAGTGGTAATTAGGAAGCATTTGGTGTGCGTGTCTTTAACCATTAAAACAGGGACGAGGAGGAGCCTGGGTGCTTGTTGTGGGAAACAGGAGGCAGGGGCTGTGATGTTCAGAGAGGGAAGCCCCTGGTGGGGGGCTCTGATGAGCGACCTGGTGGTCTGCACAAATTCTGCCACTTGGCACAGAGCTCCTTCCTGGGTCGCCGTGGGAACTCTCCCTCCCAAGGGCTGCTGGAGAGCACACAAAGGCGACGCCCTGCAGGCCATTGTGCAAGGATCGGAGAAGTTAGGGCTGGGGGTGCCGGACCACCTGTGCGTCTCATCCAGGAGGCTTCCTGTCCTAGAGGGCTGGAGAACCGCCCCAGAACCCCCCAGGCCAACTCTCCAAGCTGAGGAGTGCTGGGGGCCAGCGTGGGCATACAGGGGCTGGTTTTCAAAACCTGGCATTTCCTGTTGGTTGTGTGTGCATATGTGAGACTGTGTGTGTGTGTGTGTGTGTGTGTGTGTGTGCGCGCGCACGCGCATGCTCAGTTATTCATTCTTGTCTGACTCTGCAACCCCACAGACGGAAGCCCACCAGGCTCCTCTGTCCATGGAATATTCCAGGCAAGAATACTGGAGTGGTTTCTACTCCAGGAGATCTTCCCGACCCAGAGATCCAACCTGAGTCTCTTGCGTCTCCTGCACTGGCAGGCGGCTTTTTTATCGCTGTGCTGCCTGGGAAGTCACCCGGGAATGTTGTTGGTTGGCTTCCTCCACTTCAGCTGCCAGGTGGGGAGAGTGCCCCAGGCATTCCAAGGGCAGCCTGCGCCTTTGTTCCCTCTCAAGCTGACAGCAGCCTGTTGACCGGAATCTCCACTCTGCCTGTGACCTTGTCCATCTTGGAACTGTCCTCGTTTCTCTTGTTTTCTTTGCCACGCAGCTCCTCAGCTCTGTTCTCCTATCCTCCACACTCTGGTATCCTTTCCCATAAGCCAGGCCTTCGTGTCCCTAGAGCTCCAGCCTCAGTGCGTCCCTTTCTCTCAGCGACCTTCTGTCCCTTTCACTGGCTCTCACTTCTCCTCTTGGAGCAGCCTGGTTTAAGCCGTCAGGGTTGTCCTGAGGGTGGCGGTGGTTTAGGCACCCAGTCATGTCTGACTCTTGTGACCCCGTGGGCTGTAGCCTGCCAGACTCCTCTGTCCATGGAGTTCTCCAGGCAAGAATACTGGAGTGGATAGCCATTTCCTTCTCCAGGGGATCTTCCCGACCTAGGGATCGAACCCCCATCTCCTGCATTGGCAGGCCAGTTCTTTACCAACTGCCAGGGAAGCCCAGGGTTGTCCTGGCTCTCAGGGTTCTTTCTGCCTCCAAACATGCTCATCCCTTTGCCTAGGAGAACCTTTTAGCCTTTCTAAACAGCCTGAGGGAAAACCTGTAGACCTTCAGGGAAGCAGGAAGCACTGGAACCAATTAACGGAGCCCCAGCCAGGGGCTGGCAAAGCACCTTCCCAAGTAAGAGGCCAGACGGGTCCACCTCCCAGTCCCGCCTGTCCCCAGGGCACCCTCTTCCCTTACCATTCCCCTGCACAGAGGGAAAGTTTGCATTTTCTTCACCAACCACCAGAAGGGAAGACTTCTAATTAGCTCCCTAATGGAATGATGACAGTCCTGTTCAGAGAAATTTAATTGACCACCTATGTGGTTGATCCCATCACGACTTTGTGTTGATTGATCCCACCTAACTTTGTAAATGAACCTGAGGAAACCAACCAAAAAAACACAAATACTTTGAGACCCCAAACAGCAACATCTGGGAGAAAGCAATCAATCAATAAAAGAGGCTGAGAAACACTATCAAGTATTAAAAGCTAAAGGAAGTTACTGAGAAGAACACAAATGTGGTTCTAATTTTCCTAGATGTCGTGGAAAGTGGGCGGCTGAATGGATGCCTTTGATCACCAGCAGAAGCATCTCATTGCAGCAGGAGAAACTGACTTTTTCCCAGCCAATATCTGCTGTTAAATATGCCATCAGTTATACTGTCGATGGCCCTTAAATCCAGAGCCTCATCAGACACTCCCATCAATATTAGAAGATCAGGATTTCCTATAAAGAACCATTGCTTAGGTGTCCTTTACTAAAGCCCACCACCCCGCCCCGACCTGTGTCAGCTCTGGACCGAGCCCTGGAGAGACTGTAAAATTCAAGGACCTTCTACGCCTGAGCTTTCCTTAGTGAGGCTGACCTGAACCTGGATAATGAGTTCGGTTACATAGACAGTTACAGAGGGCTTGGAAAGTATGCAAGAAGAAGTCATCAAGCGCTTGACAAGTATTTATTGAGAACATTATGTGGAGCAGACACTGACCTAATCACTGGAGACACAGCATAAATAAGCAGCATGGCCCGTGTCCTCATGAAGCTTATGGTCTGATTCTGACCTAAGGGAAAGGAAGATCCCAGGGTGGGCGTCGGGGGGGCAGTATCTGACGGGGGCTGTGAAGCTACAAGTTCATTAGAAATCAACAGCAATGAGACATCCAGGAAAACCCCACCTATTTGGAAATTAAACAGATTCCTAAATATGGATCAAAGAGGAAATTACAAGGGAAATTTGACATTATTTTTAACTAAATGGTAATAAGAGTGCTAGGTATCAAAATCTATGGGTTTCAGCTAAAGTAGTGGTCGGAGAGAAATTGATCATTTTAAATGCTTATATTAGAAGAGAAGAAAGGTTCAACCTCAGTGACCTAGGTTCCACAATGAGAAGGTAGAAAAAGAAGGGCACAAATAAAATGAGAAGAAGGAAGTAGTAAAGAAAACAGCAGTTATTATAGAAACGGGAAGCAGACAATTGAGAAACGCTTAGCTAGAGCGATAAGGGGAAAGACACACCAATACCAGGATATCAAGAATGAAAACGGTGTTAT
This sequence comes from Bos indicus, assembly GCF_029378745.1. Classification (NCBI taxonomy): domain Eukaryota; kingdom Metazoa; phylum Chordata; class Mammalia; order Artiodactyla; family Bovidae; genus Bos; species Bos indicus. The sequence goes on along the minus strand of NC_091784.1, from coordinate 31,137,913 downwards.
CAGTACAGATCTCACAGGCCTTTAAAGGATAATCAGAACAGGAGTTCAGCAAGCAGAAATGGAGAGTATGACATTCAGAAAATGACTTGCTAGTTAAATATGGGTTTGGGAGGGCATGGGGAGAGGGACTTGGAGTAGAAGACAGTGAGTCTAGAAAGACTGCCTGGAATCAGGCGCGTGTGTGCGTGCTCAGTCACTCAGTCGTGTCTGACTGTCTTTCGACCCCATGGACTGTAGCCTGCCAGACTCCTCGGTCCATGGGGTTTCCCGGGCAACAGTACTGAAGTGGGTTGCCGTTTCCTCCTCCAGGGGATCTTGAATGAGGTACTGAGCAGAAGCGTCACTTTCTACAATGACCCACGGCCAGTGTTCACACCCCACTCACCTCTCCTTATGGCACAGTTCCCAGTGCTCGTGTTGATTGGATGTGCTCTTGACCGGTACACGTGTTTCAGGGCACCTGAACTGCCTCAGAACACTTCTGAATGTGTTTGGACAGTGCGTAACTCTAACAGGTCTGAGTCTGCCAGCCCCCAGAACATTTGGAGACTTTGTTTCTCCCCTCCCAACCTACAGGTCCTGGTCAGTTGGGCTCACAGATTTCAAAGCTTATCTGAGGCCATCCTGGGACTGTGCTGTCATCCTTGCCTTGGTTTATATGCTGCTGGAAATGGGGCTCTTTTTTTTTATTTCTTAAAGAGGAGGCTGAATGTTCATAGCAACAGGTGCTTATCAAAGCCCGCCTGCTCACTGACAGCTTCCAAATCAATAGGAGCCCACACAACACCTGAGAGAGCCTGGGAGGCGGCGTGGGCAGGCCTTCACCCCCGGGCACAGGACCGGCGGCTGGCGTTGTGAATCTATGGACAAGGTCCTTCAGTCTTTCACCCACAGGAGTTCCTGGCTTGTCTCTGCTGCTCTTGTTAGAACTAGTTCTTCCTTAATCTCTCTTTCTTCTCTGCCCCAGCATCCTGAGAGGTGATGTTTCACCTGAGTGTGGACTCTGGAGCCAGACCCTGTGGTCCTGGGCAAGTTAGTGTGCGTTATGTCGTGTCCGACACTTTGCGACCCCACAGACTGTAGCCCCTCCAGACTCCTCTATCCTTGGGATTTCCCAGTCAAGAATACTGGAGTAAGTTGCCATTTCCTTCTCCAGGGGATCTTCGCAACCCAGGGATTGAACCCACATCTATTGCATTCCTGCATTGGCAGGCAGATTCTTTACCTCTAGTGCCCCCTGGGAAGTCACTTTCCCTCTGTACCCCTAAATTTATCATCTATAAAATGAGCAAATTGAGAGTGGCTCACTCATAGGGTCGTGGTGAGGATTTAAACGACTACACATACTTAATAAGGGCCTAAGAGTGCAGGCAGGGAATGGTCAAAGCAGGTGGGCATGCCCTGCCTGCCAAGTTGAGTGGCAAGACTCTGGACATCTGTGTCTTTATTTACCTGAGTGTCCTTGTGTCCACGAGAGCAAGGCATTCAATGGGAAATTAAAAACACAGAAGAAAACCCCACTGACAGGTTGACACCTGGTAAGAGCTGGAGGTACCAGGAAATTTCAGGGTTGGCTGTGGGGCTCTGTGGTCTCCATGGCTCCTGGATTCCTTAGGCTAATTCCCGTGGTGGCCCTCCCAGCATAGACCCCAAGTACCCCGGGTTGGACAGCAGCAGTTAGGTCAGGAGTCCCTGCCCTGCTGGGGCTGGCGGATGCTGACCCTCAGTAAAGACTGAGTCTCCTCTGGGGTTCTCCAAGCTCCGAGACAGTTGGCTTCATGTACCAGAAGCCCTCCCTTTCCCCAAAACAGCCTTTGAGCGCATCCAGCCGCCTTGCCCGCCGGGTGCTGCTGCTTCTGCCATGACGCCGGTGCACACAAGGCAGGAACACGGGGGCGAGAGTGGGAACAGAGAGGAGCAGAAGCCTGCGGTGGGGTGAGATCCCTCGGGGGGGAGGGAATCACGCGCTTGTGTTTGACCTGGCATTTTCAGAACATTCTCCTGTGCGTCATCTTACCACTTCCTCACTGCCAGTTTGGGATCGAGGGGTGACCTAAGTCAGTACTTTCCCGAGAAATGAAAAAGCTGAAGACCAGGGAGGCCAAAGGACTTGCTCAAGGTCACACAGCTGCTTCCAGACACAGTGGGGCCCAGAGCCCAGAGGTGCTGCCTCCTGGGACCCCAGGCAGGAGCTGGGTGCTGGAAGTCTCTGTGAACCACCATCTGAGCCAACTGCACAAACCACTCTGGGCAAGAGGGTGGCCCTGGATCGTAGCAAGACCAACACCAGGCTCCCTGGGACCCCACTGACACCGCGCTTGAAGCTCTGCCAGGAAAAAGGAATGTCCTGGAAGTTTAGCCCTCTGCTGGGTGTTTCTGAGAGAACGTTGTTCTCTCTTGCGGGATTTAATGAATAAATTATAATACACTTTTGCATTTTTATCCACGCCGTGCATGTTTATCTACCCTCCCCAAGTAATTTCCCTCTCCCTCTTCTACATACTATATTTCTTTTCATGCCACTGAATATTATTTTTTTAAATGTTCCTGCTCAGTAATTGCTGATACAGATGCATACCTCCTTGTTCTGCATTTGTAAGTGTATATGCTCAGAGCCAGGAACTCAGGGAAGAATGTGTGGGGAGGGTACGCTTATACTTCAAGGCAAGGTGACTGTTAGGAGCTGAGAAATGGAAAGAGGAAAATGATGTATGACCCCTGGTGGTATGTGAGCTCCTTCAGGGATAGACAGTGTCTTGTCTGTCTCCAGCAGTGGGATAGGAGCTTCCCTGCAATAGCGCAGAAGTGCTTCTTTGGAATCTATGTATCTGTGGGGCTTTTCCAGTAGCTCAGCTGGTAAAGAACCCACCTGCCAATGCAGGAGATGCAAGAGACACAGGTTCGATGCCTGGGTCGGAAAGATCCCTGGGAGAAGGAAATGGCAACCCACCCCACGATCCTTGTCTGGGAAATCCCATGGACAGAGGAGGCTGACAGGCTATACAGTTCATGGGGTTGCAGAGAGTCCAACACAACAGTGCACAGGCTCACACACACACTTATCTGTGACCAGGCTGGGCAGCAGAATGATTGGATGGAGAGATCAATAATGCTAAAGCAGCTAAGTCAGGTCTCAAGGCTGGTTGTGAAAGACAGTCTTCACTATAACCTGCTCCTCTGGATTTCATTACAGTATTTTGTCTCAGACTTTCTGCCCAGTTCTCAGGATTTATGTTCCTAGTGAAAAAAGTTGATTCTGTTATTTTTTTAAGGAACATACTCTTTTCCCCCAAGTGTGCAGTCTGTGTAACCATGATTGAGAGATCAGAGCAAATGTTAGGAGGAACATTAACAAAGCATGAGAATTAGCCTGAACGTGACTTCTAACATACAGTCTTTAGTTTTCTACTCTTTCTACTGCTTGGTTAAATAACCTTTCTTGGAAGGTCTACTAATTCCTTTGAAAACAGATACTGATTTCACATTGTATTACAATAGACTAAAAGCACTGTTATTACTAGGATGTTTGGAGGGATAGGGAACAGTCTTGAGAACTGAGATGTAGTTCCAGGGAATTAAATAAAATCCACTGACCAGAAAGAAGTGTAATGTGATAGGGCAGGAGAAGAAATAGCCTCTGCCAAAAAACTCGACCACAAAAATAGGAAGGATATATGGCAGCAAATCCTGAAGTTAAAATTTTGAAATAAACAAATGGAAAGGATCATGTGATTTGAAATCAGCTTCCTCTTTGAACCAGTCATCCAAGACTCAGAATAAAACAGTCCTTTACCTGGCAGAACTGATCTTTGTAACCAATTTCTCATCTCCACCAAGAGCACTGTAGTTGAAAATCAAGGGAAATCATTGGGCTTCCCGGATAGCTCAGTCGATAAAGAATCTGCCTGCAAGGCAGGAGACCCCAGTTCGATTCTTGGGTCAGGAAAATCCACTGGAGAAGGAATAGGCTACCCATTCCAGTATTCTTGGGCTTCCCTTGTGGCTCAGCTGGTAAAGAATCCACCCACAATGCAGGAGACCTGGGTTCGATCCCCAGGTTGGGAAGATCCCATGAAGAAGGGAAAGGCTACCCACTCCAGTATTCTAGCCTGGAGAATTCCATAGGCTGTATAAAAGAGTCGGACACAACTTAGTGACTTTCACAGAGTGAAACATTTGATTTCAAAATAAAATGGTCCTTTACCTGGCAGAACTGATCTTTGTTGCCAATTTCTCATCTGCCCCAAGAGCACTTTTAGTTGAGAATCAAGGGAAATCGTTGCTTAGAAACTTGGATTCTTTTTTTTTTTTTAAGTTTTATTTACTTATTTATTTTGGGCTGCAGTAGGTCTTTGTAGCTGCTCACGGACTTTCTCTAGATGTGGCGAGTGGGGACTGCTCTCCAGTTGCAGCGTGTGGGCTTCCCATTCTGGTGGCTTCTCTTGGGGTGGAGCACTGGCTCTAGGCACCTCGGCTCAGTAGCTATGGTGCACCTGTTCAGCTGCTCCACGGCAGGTGGGATTTTCCCAGACCAGGGATCGAAGACACGTGCCCTGCACTGGCGGGCAAATTCTTTACCAACCACTGGACCACCAGGGAAGTCCGAACTTGTCTTCTTAAACCATGAATGACTTTCAAAGAAACAAGCATCTGGGAAATCCCTGCTTTCTTTAATCTTTCCCTTCAGAGTCTAGGTTTGGGCATACATATATTTTCCAAAATTACTAGTAGTCAGACTCTGACAGAGTATTCTTTCTATAGCTCTTCAAAAGCATAGTGGGCCTCAGGTTGACTCAGCCAATAAAGAGCCACCTTCCTGAAGTGCTTGTGTGGGATGCAGGGTGAAGAAAATGCCAGGATCTGGGTACTGTGGAGACCAGAGCCACGATCAGAATGACAAGCACAATTGGGACTGACCCTCACTTTCTTCCTCTTTTAACAAGCTCCCCACATCCCCACTGCCATCCCCAACCCTTGACTCTTCAGTCCCACCAGCTGCTGTCTCTCCTTTCTCTGTAGCCTCCGACTCAAGTCCACTGACGAGAACAGGCTGAAGGCTCTTGTAGGCCTTGAAGTGATTCGTTTCTTGATAGGAACTTCACTAAGCTTCCCAATTGGATTTTTTTTTTTTTTAGTTTTGAAAATCAAACAAAGTTCAAAAAGTAGACATCACAGGTTGACATCCAGCCCAAAGCAGAGGAAAAATGTCTCATGTTAAACGTTTTGGCACAGAACAGAATTTATGAGCGTTTTCGATGTTTTGATTTTCCCCCCCACAAGTCACTGTTATTCCTTACCCCCCCCAGAGTTAGGTGTGGAGAGATTATGTTGGCTAGTTTCCATGGTGACACCGAAGAAAAGTCATTTTTTAAAGTAGGTTTCTACTGTGTTATTTCACATGCATGAAACATCAACATCTACCCTGTGCGGCTGTTACCCCCAACGCAAAGACATATGAATGGCTGGAGTATTTTATATAAATAGACAAGTGGGGGTGATATTTTCCTTGGTCTCGTGCCGACACTAGTAACAAAAGTCTCTCAGTTACCCAGGGCACCTGGGAGGGAGCAGGGCAAGAGCCCTGCTCAATGTTAAACAACCTTCTCTCCTATGAATAACCACTGGGGGGAAGAAAAAACACACACAAACTCGAATTTAAAGTCCACCCCCTCTGCTAAAAGTAGGGCTCAGATGAGAAGGTCCCAAATAACCAGAATTTTCAAACCTTAATCTGTGCTTTCAATCTGGCTTACTTGATCAGCCACTTTACATACCCGCTTATGTGCCCAAGGGGTCATGTTCCTGCCTCAGAAAGCATGCAGTTACCGCCAGCCTCTCAGAGAGATGAGGTTAGGGAAGCCAGTTGTAGCAGAAGTTTGGTAATGCTCTCTCCTCTTTGCTGCCATCCCAACTCGCATGGAAATGTTTTTTGTTTTTGAATTTAACTGGGGTATAGTTGCTTTACAGTGTTATGGTGGTTTCCTCTGTACAAGGAAGTGAACCAGCCATATGTATTCATATGTCCCCTCCTTCCCACCCAAAGTGGAAGAATGGTTGAAGGGTCTCAGTGTTACCCTTACATGTAACCATGGATTGATGTACTTGTAACATTCTGTATCAAAAAGTGTACTTAGCTTTGGGAAGAGTCAAACTGACAGCACTGCCATATCTTTGGAGAATAGTATCCTCTTGCATGTGGAGAGTGCCTTGAGCTTTGCCAAGTTCTCTCTCGCCTGTGATTTTATGTGAACTTTCTAGTAATAAGGGCTTCCCTGGTGACTCAGCTGATAAAGAATCTGCCTGCACTGGGGGAGACCTGGGTTCGATCCCTGGGTCGGGAAGATCCCCTGGAGTGACCCAGGGACTGGCTACCAGTATTCTTGCCTGGAGAATTCCATGGACAGAAAAGCCTGGTGGGCTGCAGTCCATGGGGTCGCAAAGAGTTGGACACAACGGAGCAATTAACTTTCACTTCTTTCACTTTTTCTAGTAATAGCGGAAGATAGTTTATCTTGGTATACTCTCCTGGTCTTAACACTACGAGGACAGAAGTCAAGTTTCCCAGCACGTGAGGAACAAAGCCAAGTCAAGAATACCTGTGGCGGATTCATTTCGATATTTGGCAAAACTAATACAATATTGTAAAGTTTAAAAATAAAATAAAATTAAAAAAAAAAGTTAAAAAAAAAAAAAAGAATTCAGGACGGGTGATCCCCTCGGCCAAATCTCACGTTTCTGATCCTGCACTTGGCGTCTTCCCCGACAGCCAGCCTGCTCAGACATGAGGCGGGTGAGGATGAGATGGCAGGTTTCTGGGGCTGGGTCTCAAAGACCCACACAGGGCGTCAGGAGGAGTTCACTCTTTGATGAACAGAGTTATTGAGCACCCGCTACACGCTGGGTGCTGCTGCTCCAGGCAGTAGCGGCCAGAAGAGTGGAGAATCCCTGCATTCTGGTGGGGGAGGGGCCGACGATGAACACGGAAGTAAAATGCATAAGGGGTCAGAGTCCACGTGCCCGGGGGAGAGGGAGCAGGAAGGGGACCCAGAGTGCCTACTGTCTTAAGTAGGGCAGCCAGGGAAGGTCTTTTCAAAGGAGACGTTTGAAGAAAGAGTGGAAGGAGCTAAAGGCACTAGACTTGAGGGTCAGGGGGCGGGGGGCGGGGACCAGGCCTGTGCAAGACTTGAGGATCTGCGGGGTGAGAGATCCAGGCCAGCAGCAAGGGCGGGAGTGCAGGGAGCCTCACATACAGCTTTCCTTAAACCTGCAGATGCCAGGCCTCTGCTGGCTGCATGTGTTTGCATTCATGAGAGCACTGTGCATCTGAAAACTTTTCTCAAATCCCGAGCTTGGTCCATGGCTTTCATTTTTGCTGTAATGACTTCCTGCGCTTGGGGAGCTCTGTAATAGGTGCCTGCAGAAAGCTGTGATCATTAGGCCTGGGTTGGTGTCGTCTTACCTATGTGGAAAACAGCAGAACTGCTTTTGGCACTGATTGGATCTTGGGGAGGTGACTCGTATTTTCTTGGGTTTTTTTCATGCAGATCATTGAAAACATGTCAGGGCCCTGCTCTCCAATGTTTCTCTTAAATAGGGGAGAATCATGTTTTTATATGCAGGGGGGTATACAGGAAGGGACTTGGGGTGGGGGTTGGGCCGAAGGGTTCTTATATTTTAAATGCCAGTCAGCTGCAACCACTAGTTATCTGGAGCCTGTTCAAACTCATTTGGAGAACAGTTGAATTTTTAAAGTGCCTTTTGATTCTCTCTTTCATTTATTTTAACTGATCTGCTGGGATTAGGAGCTTGGTAGGGGAACACCAGAACGCTTGCCAAAATGTGTGAATAATTAGAGCTCCGATGATGTGTGCCAGATAGAAGGGGAGTATTCACACTTCTGATTAGATTCAGCTAAATGCAGTTGTAAATCACAGCCGCCAGAGTCACGGAGCCAACCGGAGTACGCAAGGGAGGAGGCCTGGGGGCAGCAAGGGGATGAGGGGCTGCCCCACTGCCGGGCAGGCAGGATGTGGAAGAGGAGGTCAGGCAGGATGGCTCCAGCGGCAGCAACAAGAGAGCAGAATTTCGGCATCCCTCTTCCAGTTTAGTTCTATTGTTGAGTCTTGCTGGACACCGAGTTGGCTACCATCTTGATAGATGGGATGAGTGGAGTCCCTGTATCCAGACAGTCTCAAGGGAGGGGATTGAACAACTGTCGTGGTGTGATGAGTGTGTCAAAAGGACAGACAACCAGCCCCGAGGCCCCTGGGAGGGGCGGGCTCCAAGGGAGGCAGAGGAGCAGGGAGAGCTCAGCCACGTGAGCCAGTGGTTAGAGGAACTCCAGGTCCAGGGAACAGTGTGTGCAGAGGCACAAATGTGCCTCAGTCTTGGTCTGATGTCCACTGTGGCTGGAGACGGGGATTAAGGGGAACAGGATGCGAGGAGGACTGGCCACCAGATGGGCAAGGTGGATTGGGTCAGACTATGATGGGGCTCGAGTACTCATTTAGAAAGCTCCTTTTCCAACTACAAACCACTCCGTAAGTCCTGATTCAGTCCTGACAGAAGGTCAGGCCCTCCCTACCGCAGCTCCAGTGGGAGAACCCACTTTGGTCACAGGCATTGATGAAAATGTCTTGGTCTTCTTTAGACACCATGTAGGGCAGGAGAGAGAAATTTAGGGAATCGCTGCTGTCATCAGTGGGGAGCCCATGGAGGTTAGTAAGGGGGAAGGTGAAACAGAAGGTGGTTAACTTAAGAAGGCAGTTCGCTGGCAGAAGCTGTGGTGTAGGATGATCAGCGTGTGGGGTGAGCCTGCAGACCCCTGGGTCGGAGGTAGGTGGGAGGTTATGGTCAAGGTCTAGACGGAGACGATGGCGGAAGGAATCCCCTTGGAGAGGGGTCTGGGGGAACTTCCTGGCAGTCCAGTGGTTAAGACTTTGCCTTCCAATGCAGGGGATGTGGGTTCGGTCTCTGGTTGGGGAGCTAAGACCCCACATGCCATGTGGCCACAAAACCAAATCATAAAACAGAAACAATATTGTAACAAATTCAATAAAGTTAAAAAAAAAAAAGTGATCCACATTAAAAAACAAATCCTTAAAAGGAAAGAAGATTTCACAGTGGATTCAAATAGGGTTGGGCTTCCCTGGTAGCTCAGCTGGTAAAGAATCCACCTGCAATGCAGGAGACCTGGGTTCGATCCCTGGGTTGGGAAGATTCCCTGGAGAAGGGAAAGGCTACCCACTCCAGTATTCTGGCCTGGAGAATTCCATGGACTGTATAGTCCATGGGGTCGCAAAGAGTCGGACACGACTGAGCAGCTTTCCCTTTCGCTTTCAAATAGGGCCTGTTGAGGAGGACCCCAGCTGTGAGCTGGGTTCCTTGACAAACTGAATGGGGCCCTTTCTGAACCCTTGCAGTGGTCCTAGTGGTCCTCATCTCTCCTGATCAGCATGGAGGGCTGCAGCCAAAGACACGCATCCTTCAAAAAGCAGACAGGGAGTATGTGTTTGAAAGCATGGCCCGAGGTCTGGAATCCTGGCAGGTTCCTAGCCACATCCACACTTTCTCTCCCTCTGCAGTGCTCTTCTCATGCTCCAAGCTCCCCAGTGATGTTAGAGGTAGTGGTGGTCTTAAAAAAAAAAAAAAAATCACTCACCTCTCACTCTGTAAGCCCATCACAGCCTGTGAGATGCCTTCTGTGGCCCCCCTCTCCATCCTGTGCTTTGAAGAGTGGCTCCCTTTCTCTGTCTTAATCATGTAACAAGATGCTCTGAAATGAACCAGCAGCTTGAGGTGGGAGTAAAAACCCAGGAAAAGGAATGCAGAGGAAATGCGACAGAATGGCATGAAACCCAAAGCAAATGGTAAAAAAAAAAAAAAAAAAAAATGAGCAACACATGGAGAATGTGGAACAGAGCAAAGCATAAAAATCACAACCACATCTGACATCTCTCGAAATGGCAAGAAACAGAGGAAATCACACATGTGGCTCTCTTCAAGTCAGAAGAATTCCTCTTCACCATCCATGGCGGGGTGAAGGAGAGTCTCTTGAAAGACGCGAACCCTTTTCAGGTTTTCCTACCAGACCTTTTATTTCTTCTGCTTTGGCCGATCATTTCAGACACTCAGAGAAATGCGTGGTCTATTGCAACTTCTCCAGGCACAGAATCATAGATAAATCGATGCTTTCCAATGTGTGTGTTTGAAAGAAAATAATTCAAGATGTAAAGGGGGAAATCTAGAACTACTTTTCCTACTTATTTTTATCTTACTCTTTTAGATTTATTATATATATGTTTTAGAACTAGTATAGTGGTATTTGATTATGGTGTGTAAGTAAAACTGTATTGGCAGAGTGATGGGTTTTTCTGTTTGTTGCTCCTTTTTGCACTGGGCATGTGATCTAAATGCCATCCCCCAGGATAGTTACCAGGGTTGTTGGGGCTGGGGACAGGAAGAATGCTCTAGAATTACGTGCTTCCTTATGGAAACAGGGGACTTAACTAGATAGTCTGTTTCCTCTGGGCCTACATAATAGCCTGGCAGGTTCTCTTAGAGCCTCAAACACTCCAGATCTGTAGTCAGAGCCCAGAGGAGAGGAAATTGCCTTCCAGGGTCCTTCGGACAAGAGATGGCCACGTTTATGTAGCCAGTAATCAGTTGCAGAGCTGCACTCACAAGTGGCAGAAACACAGAGGTCACCCTCAGGGGCCCCACCCTCAGAGGCCTGGCTCCTTCACTGCCCTTCCCCCAGTGCTGCTGTTGTTGTGGGGGGTGGGGGTGTCTGTGCCTGTTTGTTTCACCTCCCAGCACCGCCATCCAGGCCACGATGTGCAAAGATGCTGGATTGTTGTGAGCCTTCCCTTGACACCAGGATAACCTAAAAACATTTCATCGTTACCACCAAACTTAGAGCCAGGAACACGGTGCCGTGCTTGGATGCACTTGATCTTTTCTGCAACCATCCAGCTTTCTTTTTTCTGTTTTTCCAGACTTAAACTCCAACCTAGCTCAAGCTCAGAAATCCCATCAGTGTTGGAGAAGCAGGTGGGACAAGGGTGGCCGGGGTTGGGGGTTAGGCGGGGAGGTAGGGGTGTGCTCTTCACTTGAGTTGTCAGCCTTGTCTCCACGGCCGAAAACTCACCCTCCCACCCCACTGCCCAGCAGTCTTCTCTCTGTGGAGTCTCCTCCCCATTTCTTCCTCATCTGCTCGGTCTAGACCCTTAGGCAGCCTGTTCCTAAATGACACATCCCTTCCAGAACCAAATGGCTCTCCTCACCTCACTGTAGACAGATGTGCGGCAGGGCCCTCGCCTCCAGCCAAGAGCGCTTCTCATCAGAAGGTTATGAACAGCCTTGGGCTCACTTTTTCCTGTTTTCCTCTCCACCAGTGTTCATCACGCAGCTCCATATTACCGGTGATCTTTCTAGATGGGCTTCCCTTGTGGCTCTGTTGGTAAAGAATCCACCTGCAATGCAGGAGACCTGGGTTCAATCCCTGGGTTTGGAAGATTCCCTGGAGAAGGGAAAGGCTACCCACTCCAGTATTCTGGCCTGGAGAATTCCATGGACTGTATAGTCCATGGGGTCGCAAAGAGCCGGACACAACAGAGTGACTTTCACTTCCACTTTCTAGATGTTAAACAGAGGTATAGCGCTCGTGTAAGAACACATCGTCAGCTACAAATGGGAGATATTATCCACTAGCGTTGTCCATTGCCGCATTTCTGCCCTACTGAAATAGGAGCTAGACCACATCTGTTTGAAATCAGTGGCATGAAATAATAGCTGGTGAGTGGAGTCCTGAAGGAAGTGAGCCATGGTGGCATCCAGGGTCTCCTCCTGTTGGAAAGACTTTTGCCCACAGCCCCCAGTAGTGTTTATAGGGCTCAGGCTGTCAAGAATTTTATGTATCTCCTGTAGAAAAGTAGTAATGGAAACTGTTCACGTGAGGATGTCATGACTCTCAAAGACCTTGGATTATAGGAGTCAATGATGCACAGTCAGAAGGGCCCATCACCTCTCATCTGAGGGCTCATCAGCCTCTTACCAGCTGTGAGCTTTGAGGAGGTGCCCATTCAGGCAAAGGCCTGGTAGCAGACATCTCAGGAATGGCAGAGTCTTGTTCTGATGTGGGTATGTTTTTTGAATGAAGAATTCATGCAGCAGCCAGGGAAGATGTGGTATTTTGTCAAGATACTCTGTACTCTCCATCCTTTGTCAGCAGGGGAGTTAGTGGTGTGGGTGGGGCCATCCCCACAAGCCACAAGACACTTAGCAACACTGCTCTGCCCATGAAATGCCAGTAGCTCTTGCTATCAGCTTGATACCTGAAACACGGCCCCCCACATTTCCAAATGCTCCCTGAGGAGGGGGGAGGGAAGAGGGAGAGCACAGGGGAAGAGAGAGGGTAGACTACTTTCTGTAAAATGGGTGCAGCCAGCCCATTATTTCACTCAGGATCCTGACTAGACTGTTCAGCACATTTTGGAAAGAGAAGGAGCATTGGTCCCCAAAGGAAGTGCCTGAGTCTGGTCCAGGGCATTCTCACATGTTAACCCAGCTACACCAGCCATTTATGGACCTGTTTGTGTCTGCGAATAGTAACAGTGCAGTGAGACTTATGAATTCTAGGTCTAGAATTAGATTTACAAGTCAGTAAAATGTGCCATGGGGTTTCCTAGGTGGCTCAGATGGTAAAGAATTTGCCAGCAGTGCTGGAGACCCAGGTTCGATCCCTGGGTGTGGAAGATCCCCTGGAGAAGGGAATGGCAACCCACTCCAGTATTCTTGCCTGGAGATTTCCAGGGACAGAGGAGCTTGGTGGGCTACAGTCCATGGGTTGCAAAGAGATTGACATGACTTAGCGACTAAGATACACACAAACTGTAGCATGTGTGTGTTTGTGATGATCCACGTGTGGGAACCAGACAGTTTGAAAATTGACCCAAAAGCAAAGATCATTTTCTCTACCAATGAAAAATTCCTTGTTAAGAACGCATTTCTTTTTTCTTTCAATTTTTTAAAAAAATTTTACACCAACATCTCCCCTGCTAAAGAATGGAGATTGCTTGTTAGTTGAACCAGCTGGCAATGAACTTATGATTAAAACAAAACCTATTTTGAATTTTTCAGTCAGAGATTTTCATTAATTTGATGTCATGAATGTTAAGATCAGTTACAAAACTCTTCATAATGCTTTTCTGTGTTTAGACATTTCTCATCTGCCACTTTGCATGTACGGAGGTTGAGTACGTAGATTTGCTGTAAATTAAATATTAAAGCTTGATAGACTGTTTTTATCTCCTTCTGTTTGTTCACTCCTAATAGCCCCATGCCCAGGCTCTAAAGGGAGGCAAGTTCTGAGAATTTTAATGCACAGACTTGGCAGGGACGGGGCAAAGGGGGCCGTGCTGACCCCATATCACACCTCTCTGCCACGCCATCGGAGGCTTCTGTTGGAGCTCTTCTGGAAGGTATCTGTTCTTGCCAGAAGCTGTCCTGCATTGTCAGGGAAAAGGTATTAGGTGCAGGTGTCAAACATGACTAATGAGGCATGAGGAGTCGACAGCAAAATAACAGAGATTAGAGGCGCAGAGGACTTGTGACTGAAGTGTGAATAGCAGTGTGGATGTGTGACTGACACAGAAAAGAGGGAGATGGCACAGAGGAGCAGTACCTCTCACACCCGCATGGAGAATGGGCAGTTTCAATTATGGGGTTGGTATCTCCTCATATCCTATAGCGAGTGGGGAAAAAGAAAAAAAAAAAAAAACCTCAGTGGTTTTTTCTGTTTAAATGATGAGCTTTCTGTAAGTGTTCAGGCTGGGCAGCAGAATGCCCCAAATCTCCTAAGACAAGCCAGAGTCATCTGCTCTCTCTTGGATGTACACAACTTGTTTGACTGTGAAACTGCCAGAAAAGATGGGGCATGTTTTGCCCATTGACTTTCCTTATCATCAGAACATCACGGTAGTATAGTGTGAAGTCAGGCAAGGTTGATTCCTCCAGCTCCATTCTGCTTTCTCAAGTTTGCTTTGGCTGTTCAGGGTCTTCTGTGTTTCCATACAAATTGTGGGATTTTTTGATCTGGTTTTGTGAAAAATACCATTGGCTGTTTGGCAGGGATTGCATTGAATCTGCAGATTGCTTTGGGTACTGTAGTGATTTTCACACTATTGATTGTTCAGTCCAGGAACGTGGTCTATCTCTCCATTGTTTGCATCGTCTTTGATTTCCTTCATCAGTGTTGCATAGTTTTCTGCATACAGGTCTTTTGTCTCTTTAGGTAGGTTTATTCCTAGGTATTTTATTCTTTTTGATGCAGTGGTGAGTGGGATTGTTCCTTAATTCCTCTTTCTGTTTTTTCATTGTTAGTGTATAAGAATGCAGGGGATTTCTGTGTATTAATTTTATGTCCTGGGACTTTGCTTTATTCATTGATTCAGTTCAGTTCAGTCGCTCAGTCGTGTCCGACTCTTTGCGACCCCGTGAATCGCAGCACGCCAGGCCTCCCTGTCCATCACCAACTCCCAGAGTTCACTCAGACTCACGTCCATCAAGTCGGTGATGCCATCCAGCTATCTCATCCTCTGTCGTCCCCTTCTTCTCCTGCCCCCAATCCCTCCCAGCATCAGTCTTTTCCAATGAGTCAGCTCTTCTCATGAGGTGGCCAAAGTACTGGAGTTTCAGCTTTAGCATCATTCCTTCCAAAGAACACCCAGGACTGATCTCCTTCAGAATGGACTGGTTGGATCTCCTTGCAGTCCAAGGGACTCTCAACAGTCTTCTCCAACACCACAGTTCAAAAGCATCAATTCTTCGGTGCTCGTCTTTCTTCACAGTCCAACTCTTGCATGCATACATGACCACTGGAAAAACCATAGCCTTGACTAGACGGACCTTTGTTGGCAAAGTAATGTCTCTGCTTTTGAATATGCTATCTAGGTTGGTCATAACTTTCCTTCCAAGGAGTAAGCGTCTTTTAATTTCATGGCGATTAGCTCTAGTAATTTTTTGGTGGCATCTTTAGGGTTTTCTGTGTATAGGATCATGTTATCTGCAAAGAGTGAGAGTTTCACCTCTTCTTTTCCAGTCTGGATTCCTTTTATTTCTTTTTCTTCTCTGATTGCTGTGGCTAGGAATTCTAAAACTTTGTTGAATAATAGTGGCAAGAGCGGGCACCCTTATCCTGTGCCTGATCTCAGAGGAAATGCTTTCAGTTTTTCACTTTTGAGAATAATGTTTGCTGTGGGTTTGTCATATATGGCCTTATTATGTTGAGGTATGTTCCTTCTGCCCCTACTTTCTGGAGTGTTTTTATCAGAAATTAGAGTTGAATGTTATCAAAAGCTTTCTCTGCATCTATTGAGATGATCATATGATTTTTATTTTTCAGTTTGTTAACACGGTATATCACATTGATTTATTTGTATATATTGAAGAATCCTTACATCTTTAGAATAAAGCCCACTTGATCATGATGTATGATCATTTTAATGTGTTGCTGAATTTCTGTTAGAATTTTGTTGAGGATTTTTGCATCTATGTTCATCAGTGATGTTAGCCTTTTTTGTGTGTGGCATCTTTATCTGGTTTTGCTATCAGGGTGATAAGGGCCTCGTAGAATGAGTTTTCCTTCCTCTGCAATTTTCTGAAAGAGGTTGAGCAGGACAGGTGTAAACTTGTGGTATAATTCAAAAGTGAAGCCTGTGAAGCCATCTGGACCTGGGCTTTTGTTTGTTGGAAGAGTTTTGGTTACAAAGCTACAGCCATCAAGACAGTTGGTACTGGCACAAAAACAGAAATACAGACCAATGGAATAAGATAGAAAACCCAGAAATAAACCCACATGCCTGTGGGCACCTTATCTTTGACAAAGGAAGCAAGAAAATACAGTAGAGAAAAGTCAGTCTCTTCAATAAGTGGTTCTGGGAAAACTGGACTGCTGCATGTAGAAGAATGAAATTAGAACACTTCCTAAAACCATACATAAAAATAAACTCAAAATGGATTAAAGACCTAAATATAAGACCAAAAAACATAAAACTCTTAGAGGAAAACATAGGCAGAACACTCTTTGACATAAATCACAGCAAGATCCTCTATGACTCACATCCTAGAGTAATGGAAATAAAAACAAAAATAAACAAATGGGACCTAATTAAACTTAAAAGCTTTTGCACAGAAAAGGAAACTATAAAAAGGTGAAAAGACCACCCTCAGAGTGGGAGAAAAGAAAGCAAATGAAACAACTGAACAACTGACAAAGGATTAATCTCCAAAATATTACAAGCAGCTCATTCAGCTTACTACCAGGAAAAAAGACAGCCCTATCAAAGAGTAGACAGAAGACCTGAACATACATTTCTCCAAAGAAGACATACAGATGGCTAATAAACACATGAAAAGATGCCCAACATCACTATTAGAGAAGTGTGAATCAAAACTCCAATGAGTTATCACCTCACACCATTCAGAATGGCCATACATCAAAAAGTCTACAGTACATACTGTAGTCTACAGTCTACAGTAAATACTGGACAAGGTGTGGAGAAAAGAGAACCCTCTTGCACTGTTGGTGGGAATGCAAATTGATACAGCCACTATGTAGAACAGTATAAAGATTCCTTAAAAAACTAGGAATAAAACTATCATATGACCCAGCAACCCCACTACGGGCCATATACCCTGAGGAAACCATAATTGAAAAAGACATGTACTCCAGTGTTCATTGCAGCACTGTTTACAATAGCTAGGACATGGAAGCAACTTAGATGTTCATTGACAGATGAATAGAAACAGAAGTTGTGGTACGTATGTGGAATATTACTCAGCCATAAAAAAGAAGTGTGTTTGAATCAGGTCTAATGAGGTGGATGAACCTAGAACATATTATACAGAGTGAAGTAGGTCAGAGAGAGAAAGACAAATATCATATATTAACACATATATATGGAGTCTAGGAAGATGGTACTGATTAAACTATTTTCAGGGCACAGTGGAGACACAGAGGACAGACGGGTGGACACAGGTGGGAAAGGAGAGGGTGGGATGAATGGAGAGAGTAGCATTGAATCATGTGTGTTACCATATGTAAATTAGGTAGCCAGTGGAAATTGGCTGTATGACGCAGGGAGCTCAAACCCATGGCTCTGTGACTACCTAGAGAGGTGGGATGGGATAGAAGGTGAAGGAGGTTCAAGAGGGAGGGACATATGCATACCTGTGGCTGATTCATGTCCATATATGGCAGAAACCAACACAATATTGTAAAGCAATTATCCTCCAATTAAAAATAAATTTAAATGTTAAAAAAAGAACATCACAGTAATAGTGCAGTGTCCATGGGTATAGACTCCCCTCCAAGCTAATCAAATTGTACACATTAATAATATGCAGATTTATGTATGAAAGAGGAATCTCCTACACACGGGCCCACGAGGGCTCTGACTAGGGCATCGTGCCTTCCTGAAGCCTGTATTCTAAATAGAGGAGGCCAAGAAAAGTAGTAAAAAATAGTACCATTCACTGTGTTGGAGGCCACACCTGAGAAGTACCACAGGCTGCAGCAGTTGGGAGATTCCAAGGGAACTGGCAGGCCCTGAGGCTCAAAATGCAGCAAACGCGTGCCCAGCATCTTTCTTTAGTGGCCCCCGCAGAGCCTGGCTCTGGCCTTTACCCCACCAGTGCTCACTGAATGACAGTCATTGTATTTTTATTTGTTCATTAGCCTCAGGGGAGACTACCCAGGCGAGGACTGTTCAGGACTGCCTTTCTGGATGAGAAACAGGCGTCTAGGGAGGAAGGAAGAGAGAGAAGCAGAGGCAAAGTAAAACCAGGTGGTGGATGCCTTCCTCCCTGGATCCTTTCTGCCAGTCCTCCCCCAGCAGAGATGAGGACGATGTTAGCGCTAAGATTGTTGATCCTCCAGAAAGCGGCTCTGAACGTGTAGACCCAGGACAGGTTTCTAAACAGCTGCGATTCCGATTCGAGGCAGGGACTTGATGTATGACCCCCATTAGAAAGTGTCTTAATGGAGAGGGCCTGCACTTTCTCCAGGTCCCCTCTGAATTAAACAACTGGAGTATTTGAAATCAAGGGTCATAAGTGTCAACAAGATGAAGAGCTTTGCCTCTTGATTAAAAGAGGCCTGTAAGTTACTTAGGAAGTTCTTGCCCACAAGAGCTGCACATGGTGGCTCTTCTGGAGGATTGTTTTGAGGGCTTTGGGTGTTTGTTTTTTTTTTAATTTTATTGAAGTATAGTTGGTATGGGCTTCCCTGATGGCTCAGTGTTAAAGAATCCACCTGCCAATGCAAGAGACTCAGGTTCCATCCCTGGATCAGGCATATCCCCTAGAGGAGGGCATGGCAACCCAATCCAGTATTCTTGCCTGGGAAACCCCATAGACAAAGGAGCCTGGAGGGCTGCAGTCCATGGGTTCTCAGAAAGTCGGACATGACTTAGAGACTAAACAGCAACAGAGCTGGTAAACAATGCCATGTTTAATTTCTGCTCTGTGAACCATCGTTACACCCAGGGTTAAGTGCAACTGTTATCCCGAGAGGAGAGCATGAGGCCGAGACTGAAAATGCAGCTGGAGAGTTTCAGTCACACACTTTGGGGGAAACTGAGCCCAGGCAGGCTGGGAGGGGCACCCAAGGGATACACTTCCATTTCCTAACACCCTGGTGTCTGCCTCAGTATCAGTAGTGTCTTTGTTACCTAGCATGTTAATTACCAGCCCCTCCTTCCCAGTCTTAAAGTCATGCTCCAGGGCCAGGCACGTCCTTGAAATGGATGTCCCTCCAGACATACCGCTTTGCACCCAGTTTGAGAAGCGCTGGCACCAGGGAAGCGCCCACAGCCCCAGGTGCAGTCTAGGGTCCAGTGGAGTGAGGCTCACCCTGCAGTCCCAGTCCTGGGGGAGGGCTGCAGACTTGCCAAGAATGAAAGGAGAACAGGAGTGGGGCACGGGGGCGGTTGCGGAGGGAGAGCAGAGCCTAAGCAGCGTCAGTGAGGGCGACGCGTCTGGAGCGAGAGGCGACAGATGTCTTTAGGTAGATGCCCTTATGGCAACTCTTCTGGAGAGAGAGGAAAACCCCAGTAATATTAACAGGGTTACAACAAATGAAAATTGGAAAATAAGCAGATGGAACATGCCTCATAGTTTAGCTTTTATCATCAATAATTCTGAATCTGCAAGTGAATATGGCTAACTGTAGCTGAAACCATCTGCCTTTCACTTTAAGATTGTGTGTGGAATCCTGCTCTCCACCCAGGGGGGAGTTGGGGGGGGCAGCGGGGAAGGGAGGGAAAGAGGGAGGAAGCGGGGAGAGAACCATTACTCTGAGCTTTCCTGTCCAAACAAACGTGATCGCGCCTCGTGGAAAGGTCAAGTGCAGATGGACACCATCCATCTCTGGAGACTGAAGGTCAGCAGGCGGCACCCATCATGTTCTTTCTGGTCTTGGAAGGACCCCTTCTGGCTGCCCTCTGGTTTCAAGTGTAAGCGGCCTACAGGCAGGCTCCTCCAAGGCTGGGACGGGTGTCCAGTGTCTAGTCTCTACTGTATGGCGAGGACGAACTCAGCTTAGTGCGTGGTCTCCCAGCCCTGCTGCGCTCCCCTCTGTCTCTCCAGTGTTCTGGAGGCTTAACTGTGATCCCAAATGGCATGGTGTGTTATGCAAAGGCCACAAGAGGATGGGAAGGAGGTCTTCCTGCCTCAAGGAGTTACAATCTAGTGAAGCTAGAATCTCCAAGACAGGGGCTGCTGGTTCTGAGTCATCACCAACTCAGATCACACCTCGTCTTCATCACCCCCTTTTTGAAAATAACCTTTTTACTCAGAAGGGCATGTCATCACCGCCTGAAGGAAATCAGTGTAAATGGCACATCACCCACAAACTCAGTTTTAGCCCATTGTACCTCACATGCCCCCATTCCCTAGACCAACCCGAGAAACACAGGATGAAGCTTTTACCCCTTTGTAAATTGTGTCATCAAGAATACTACATACATGTGAGGTGCAGGTGAGTGCGGATTTCTTTTTTTTTCTAACATGACCATAACTGGGTGGGTTTTTTTGGTTTTTGGGGGTTTTTTTGAGCTTTCCTGAACACATTTTTAAATAGATAACTAAAACATAAAAACCAACCGCAACTATCCAATGGCACTTTCAGAGAAGTACGGGTACGTGTGCACGTGGGCGTGTGTGCCCACGAGCACCAAAGGTATTCCGAAGACTTTTAATTTCTTAAGTGCCGACTACTGTTTGTTCGTACCCCGGTGGTGTTAACAAGCAGTGGATTGTTAGTGACAATCACAGTCTCTCCGGCACTTGCAGCAGAAGGCTTGATTTAATCGAAGAGCTGTCATTTATTATTCTGTTGTGCAATTCCAGGGGGGTAGCTAACTGATCAAGCTCTGGCTCCCGGGAGCAGAGGGCTTTTTTTGTTGTTGTTATGTCTAAATCCTCAATACAAATTGCAGTATTTCTGGAATCCCAGCGGGACCCATTAGAGCCTGTGGGGCATTAACGATCATTAATAGTGCTGTCAGAGAGAGAGAGGGGTGGGGAGGGAAGGCAAGAAGGGGAGGGAGCCCTTGGGAGGGAGGGGAAGCGGGGCACAGAAGAATGGCCGGGGAGTTGTGTGGCTTTTGCAGAAATGGAAAATGAACACATCTGCTTTGGTCCTAGCGCCCAGGGTTTGATGTGTGTTAGCAGGCATCTTTAATTACATAAGGTCCCCACCAGCCAGGTGCTTACTTCCTGTGTTGAAATCCCTCTTGTGGCTCAAATCCTCCATCCCCTTGTTTATCCTTCTCTCTTCCTCCTCAATGTCTTCATCTCCCCCAGAGTCAGTCTTAAATCTCCAGTTCCAAAAACGAAAACAGAAGGGGACTTAGAAAATGTGAGTGGGGAGAGAGATTCCCTTCAAAACAGCGCCTCTGTACACACACACACACAGTCACACGTACTCGTCACAGCATAATTTCCTGCCTTGCTTGTGATGTCCCATTAACTGTGACTCCTTTTTAAGCGTTTAAATGTATAGTAATCAGGTAGACATGTTTTAATCACTAACTAGCTTACTTATCGGGGCTGCGAAGAGAGGGTTAGGTATTAATTAGGATAACATGCCAACGTTTGCATTTGAAGTCTGCTCCTATTTAAGCAAGAGAACCCTGACCTGGGGCCCTGCTTTCAGAAGCTGATGGCTGTTTCGAGAATCTTGCTCCTCTCAGAACCCAGTGTCTGCACCAGGTCAACCCGCCTTTGCCTTTTTAAGGTCGTGTGTTTTCCTCCCGTCTCTTCATTTTCCCTTTAAATCTCAGATTCTTGAAATCTAATCTTCTTCATCCATCATATTCCCAAAGCACAGAAAGGAATTTTTCTGAACTAATAGTAATGTCGACTTCTTCATTCACCCCGGCACTGCATGCCCGTGAAATACCAAACAGCGCGCTTGACACGGGGCCCGCAGCGGAGCAAGACAGACCGGAAAGCTGCCCTTAGGGAGCTTCTGCCCTGATGGGAGAGACTTCTTTTAAGATTTGTTCTTGTATTTATTTTATTTTTGGCTGCACTGGTCTTCATTGCTACGCTCAGGCTTTCTCTAGTTGCAGTGAGTGGGGGCTACTCTTCGCTGCAATATGGGAGCTTCTCATTGCAGTGGCTTCTCTTGAAGAAAAGCATGGGCTCTACAGTGCGGCGAGCTCAGTAAGTTATGGTGCACGGGCTTAGTCGTCCCCAGGCATGTGGGATCTTCCCAGACCAGGGATCAAACCCGCGTCCCCTGCATTAGCAGGCAGATTCTTACCCACTAAACCACCAGGGAAACCAGACAGAAAGGCTTTATTCAGGACTCCTGCAGAGTCATGTAGAATGGCAACCGTGGTGCACAGGGAGCCATGGGGACTAAGAACTTGTAAGGCATTCTCACCCGGGGAGCAGGTTGGGGGGAATTTCCTACAGAAGCTCTAGGTGAGTGGGATAAAGGAGCAACAGATTAGCAGTTACTTTGTTCTGGATACAGTACGACGTGAGGTGTTTTTCCATGAAAGAACACAGCAACCCGAGTTCGTAAGGAGGATTCACCAGTTTACGGATGAGGGCACTAAGGTTTAGAGGAAGACGAGCTGCCTGTCGGGTCCAGCGTGAACCCGCAGCACCGATCTTGGCTCCATGGCCCCGGGTGCTAAGAGCTTGACCCTGGGAACGTAGCTATTCCATTTTCTCCTTTTCACCTCTTTTGGCTTCTTTGCACCTAGATAAGCCAGGCTGACAGGTTGAGCCATTTAGCTGGCAGGAGGCCTCAGAACGGTGTGTGTGCCATGTACATGGCAGGAACAGTATCTGGCTTGCTGGTGGCTTCCCAAATTAGGCAGGACAGATACCAGAGAAGTGAGTCGACAGTCTCGAACATGGAAGAAATACCACATTTCTTTGCCTCCTTACATCAACTCTGTTTTCTGCTTGCAAGAGCCCTCCTGCAGGGAACTTGAATTTGAGTTAACTCCCAGTGCTACCATTATCCTTTGGAGCTGTGCCCAGGGCCGGTGTCGCACCACCTGCTGAAGGACTGTGAAGTCTGGAAGTCCTCTAGGCTCGGCGTCCCCCAGCTCACTATCCGGACACCTCTCATCTCTGTCCACATGAACACACTGGGAGCCTGGGATGGCCATTTCTCCCAGGGTCTCACTTCCTCCTGTGGGCTGCCCCCCGACAGGGCCTGAGTCTCTGATGTTTGGAAAACAGCCCTCCCCTTGTCTCTCCATCCTGGTTGAATCTTTTTCTATCTTAGTGAAGCCACTCCCTACATCTTAGGCACTAAGAGTTCTGACCTCAGACTTGATCTTCCTCCTTCAAATAGATTTTGATGGCCTTTAAACTCAGTGCCAAAATTATTAGCAACTGAAGAAAACTAGCTTCCTCTCCTTGAGGAACGTGTGGGGAAATATTTTCATCCCTTGGTTCCAGTGATGGACAGGGAAGCCTGGTGTCCTGAAGTCCATGGGGTTGCAAAGAATCAGACACGAGTAAGCGACTGAACTGAACTGAATGGGGTTATTGTTACTTTTTAACGATTTAACAGACATTTTACAATTTTTTCAGTTTTAATAAGATAACTATCAATAGATACCAGTGACTCCCGTGAACTGTAGCCCACCAAGCTCCTCTGTCCGTGGGATTATCCAGGCAAGAATACTGAAGTGGGTATCCATTCCTTTTGCCAGGGGATCTTCCCAACCAAGGGATTGAACCTAGGTCTCCTGCTTTGTAGGTGGATTCTTTACCATCTGAGCCACCAGGGAAGCCCATCAGTAGATATAATGTACATAACAATAGCATTTTGGAAGCCCTCAAGAAAAGTGTAAAGGGGTCCTGATAACAAAACACCTGAGAATCACTGCAGTAGAACAAAGAAAGGGAAGAAAAACCAAACCAGTCATATTTCCGTGTGGAATCAGCCTCACCACTTTGACAGTTTCCAGTCTGGGTTGTGTCATCCAGTGATAGGAAGAGTTACCTGGATATGTTTGCTCTACCTTTCTTTTTTTTTTTCCTTCAGATCTAAAAATGGTGTAAATAATAGCCCCCTAAAATGCTGAATCACACACCACAGTTTCACGGAGGACAGTCACAGCTCATATATGTCTTTTGTGCTGGCATAGTAAGAGTTCCTCCTTTGACTATCCATTTCCTCCAGATGGCTCAGTGGTAAAAAAAAAACCCACCTACCAATGCAGGAGACAGAGGAGACGCGGGTTCAATTCCTGGGTTGAGTAGATCCCCTGGAGGAGGGCATGGCAACCCACTCCAGTATTCTTGCCTGGGAAATCCCATGGACAGAGGAGCCTGGTGGGCTACAGTCCACGGGGTCACAAGGAGTTGGACACAACTGAGCACAGCACACCTGTGAGCCTCAAAAGTGGCCCAGTTTGGTTAACAAATTATAGGTTAGTCTACCTGAGTGCCCCTCAACTTGATGAGCTTATAAATAACAAAGTAAGATCCCCATCTTTCTGTAATTCAGAGAGTTAGGAAGGAGCTCCGTTGGGATCGATGGGCAGGATGTGGCAGGCAGAAAGTGTCTGTGTGTGACCTTTCCGTTCCAGCTCTGAGTGTAGGCCGCCCTGTCTTTCTCTGTCTGACACCAGGCAGTCAGGTCTTCACCTCTAAGGAGGTGGTTAACCCGTGGGCCACATGCTCAAAAAGCCCCAGCAGTTCCGATGACCACCCCCCACCCCGCCTCATTCATTTGATATAGGCGACACAGAGGCGTTTGCAGGGCTTTTTCTGGACATTGCTAAGCCTGCTGAGTCTAAGATTTCAAATGCTGTTTTGAGCTACTTGATTCAGAGGTGAAGCCAGACCACTTGGAGGGAAGTGTGAAATTCTTTGGAGTTCTTCAACTCACTTGTGACTCTATAAAAATTACCCGGGGGGTCAGAAGCAAGGAAGCAGGTGATGACGACGCTTCAAATGCTCCCCCACCCAACCACCGCCTCCTCTGCCTCCCTGGCCCCTTGCAGACCAGGGGCTGAGGCAGCCCATGAAGCCTTCTTTCCTTCCCCCTCTCAGTAGGAAAATGTCTCTTTCTTCTCATAACGTTAACTTCCGTGATTTGGGGTGTATGTTAAATGCCCCCCCTACAGAAGACCGAGATCCTTGTAACACAGGAAACTTCTCTCTCTCACGTTCTGGGCCCAAGAGCACGGAAATTGGAATTCTCTTTAATTGACCATATGGTTAGCTTTGCGGCTTTGTGCAGCTATAAATCTTTGGTGTAGGTGTAACCCAACAGAAATGTCACCAGAGGAAATCATTTCCTTTGGCTTTTTCCTCTTGTTACTTTCCAAAACTCACTTAAAAAAAAAAAAATTTAACCCGTACAGCCTTTGCTGTATTTTATAAACATTGATGAGTGAAAAAAGGGAGGCTACCAAGTCTTGGACAAGTGAGCAGGGATTCATCAGGCAGATCCAGCGGTTCCAGCCGCATTCTTGAGAGCTTGAAATCTGGCTTTTGCTGGTGCCAGCGATTACAAAAGAGGCCTACTCAGCTTTAAGCACTCAAGTGTTGATGGACAAAGTGCTAGTTTAACAGATCTGTGTAATGGGGAACAGGTGAATAAATAGAGGATTAGTGCACCCTTCCCAGTAACAGCCTTATTATCACATGTTATGTGGGGTTTTTGCCTCCATTTGACAACTTGGGTTGTGTAAAAAAAAATTTAACACAACATAGAGTAAACCCTTCATAACAAAACATTGAAACAATTAATCAGGACTTATAAAATCTCTGGGCAACCGTGATCTGTCAGCCAAAGTGGCTGTTTCTGATCAGATCCACAGCCTCCTAAATGAATAAATGGAGAAGCAGGCTCAGAAGCCACAGCCTCTGTAAGAGGCGCAATTGTTCTCCGTAACTGAAGACGGCAAAAGCCTGGGTGCAGTCAAAGAGCATTCCATTATGAGAGGGAGGGTGTATTAAAAGGACAGTTTTGAGTCTGCCCAGCCTGGAAGTCATGTTATTTATCCTCCCACCCTCAACGCGATACCCACACCCAAAACCAACCACACTGATGAAGCTCACTGAGCTCATAACCGGTGACTGTAGTCCATGCTGTGCTCTTAGGGGGGTGTTTTAGTCCTGGCCTAACGCCCTCATTAAAAGGCAGCACCAGCGCTGAAGAGGTCGTCTACTTTTCCTTTGAATCACCCCACAATCTATTGATCGTTTTATAAATTTTAAACGATAGACATTGTATCCTCCACCCACAGCCCTTTGAAAGCTGCTTTCTTAGCAGCATGTTTATGTTTTAGATATTTATCTATATTAAGTAGAGCTCTAGTTAAACACATTTTTTTAAATGTACTTATTTTGGGCTGTGCTAGGAGTTGGTTGCTGCGTGGGCTTTCTCGAGTTGCAGTGAGCGGGGGCTACTCTCTACGTGTGTGCAGCTTCTCGTTGCTGTGGCTTCTTTTTTGTGGAGCACAGGCTCTAGGTGCACAGGCTTCAGTAGTCGTGGCACCTGGGCTTAGCTGCCCTGCGGCATGTGGGATCTTCCCAGATCAGGGATCAAACTGCATCCTCTGCACTGATTGGCAGGTGGATTTTTAACCACTGGACCACCAGAGAAATCCCGCCAGTTTGTTTTAATTGCTGTGTATTATTTCATTATATGGATAAACCATGCTTTATTAATCCTCCTATTGGTGGACATTTAGAGTATCTCTCATTTTTAGTTATGAAGATTTCTGTAATGAACCAGGGTTCCTTTATATCAAGGATCGGGAGGGCAGGGTCCTAAGGCATGGGCAGCTTGACCTTAACTGCTTACTGCCAGTTGCTGTCTGCAGAGGTCGAATCTGTTTCCACACCCTGAAAGTGCCACGAGTATTCCGTTTCCTGCATCTTGCCCAACTTTTACTCTCAATGTGCTGTGCTTAGTCACTCAGTCATGTCCAACTCTTTGCAACCCCATGGACTGTAGCCTGCCAGGCTCCTCTGTCCATGGGGATTCTCCAGGCAAGAATACTGGAGTGGGTTGCCATGCCCTCCTCCAGGGGATCTTCCCAACCCAGGGATCGAACCCAGGTCTCCCGCATTGCAGGCTGATTTTTTACTATCTGAGCCACCAGCTCCCTTACTCTCAGTAGACAAATATTTGAGTATTTGCCTTATCTGATGGGTATAAAATCCTGTCTCATGATTACTACAATTTGGGTTTCCCAATTATTACTGAAATTGAGCATCTTTTTTATTATAAATAGTTATGAGCTGGTCAACATGATGTATTTTACCCACCTTTTAGGTTAGTTTGCTTGTCTTTTGTTTTGTTCTTGTATTGTCCTGTAAAGTTCTTTGTATAATCTGGGTAGATTATTTTTTCAGTTATGTACTTTGTAAGCATTCCTTATTTCCTTTACTCTTTTTGCAAAATAACATAAGAGGTAGCCAGATAGGGAAGTTGGAAGCTATAAGGTGAAGAGTCTTGTCAGTGATGCGCAGAAGCTCAGAGTCTCCTACAGGCAGTGGAGAGCCATTACGTGTTATTAAAACGAGTAATATAGTCAGGTATGTTTTACGAAGAAGAGTGTAGCAAGAGAATAGAATATGGATTAAGGAGAGGAGAGACTTAAAGAAAGTGATGCCCAGAAAGAGGCTCTTTCCAAGATTCCGGGTGAAATGAAATGAGGACGTGATGCAGACAATGGCGGTGCCTTCTCGGAAGGTTTCCAGGGATCCCTGGGAATCTTCTGGGAGCTGGAGAGGAGGGAAGTGGTGAGACTTCAGAAGAGTGCTTTAGTTCACCTTCTCCTCTTGATTCACAGTTGCTTTCCTGTCTTGCCTTGGTGAGGGTAGTTTCCAAAAGATACAGCCACCCAAATCTACTTACCAGCTTAGAATTTTGTGGGTCCTTCGCAGTAAGGAACCCGCCTGCAATGCAGGAGATGCAGGAGACAGGTTCTATCCCTGAGTCAGGAAGATCCCCTGGGGGAGGGCATGGCAACCCATTCCAGTATTCCCGCCTGGAGAATCCCATGGACAGAGGAGCCTGGAAGGCTGTGGTCCACAGGGTCACAGAGAGCTGGACACGACTGAAGCGACTGAGCACGAGCACTATGTCCAGCTAGATTTCCCTCCTACCAGCAGGACATTGCGTCCAGAACCGACAGGTCTTAATTCCCCCCGGGCCCTCGCTCGTTCCCTTCCTGCCACCTTGTCTGCCGCTCCCTCTCTCTCCCTCTCTCTCTTTTTTTAAAATTTTATTTCCCATTTTAAATCTTGCACAGTATAATACAATAAGCATTAAATCATGCAAATTGGTCTAGGTTACATTTTGAAAAATGTTAAGAGGAAACTGTTAAGAGACCAGTTTCTGACAGGCAATGCATTTTAAAGTTGAGGGATTTGAAATATTTCAGCAGTGGACCTAAAACAGCATTATAAATTAGTTCAACTTATCAGCCCTAAACAGAATTATTCATCTTCCAAAAGGGTATTTCATGGCCGCTGGGCCCAAACGATCGCTCACCTTCATTTTTGCCCTGCTCTAAGGGTAGGTCTCACTTTACTGAATTCTCCTGATTCATTACTGTGTGTTACTTTATGAATTTTTTATCAGCATTTTAATAGCTCTTTCAGATGATTGAATGTAACTGATTCTTGTAGCAGAACACTGATTGAACAGAGAGACAGTAATGTATGTCGTAGGGGTTAGCTTCAAGCCAAGCTACAGAGTTTTTTACCTATAAGATGTGCTTTTTCCCCCTCACTAAGTCTCTGCAGACAGGAGCCCCCGCCCCCCACCCCCACCTCCTCCCAGACACCTGCATCTTGCTTCTGCATCAGGAATTGGGGAAGAATCTGCCATTTTCAGTTTCAAGCATGGTACTGCAAGCAAAGAAGGGAGAAAATCAGTGCCGGCCTGAAAACATCCTCTTTCTGCTCATCTTAAAAGTATGAAGTTATTATGGTTTCCAGGGTTCTGAGGATGAGGGGAAGACCAGTGGGAGGGGAGTTTGTGCAAAGAGCTGAGTGTGAATCCTGGCTCTCACCTACTGTGTAACCTTGGGCCTTCGTCCCATTGTCCTGAGTGTTTTCACTCCCTGTACATCAGAACATCCCATTTTTCTCAGCTGTTGTAAGGATTAAATGAGAAATTATACTTGAAAGCCCCAAGCACATAGCAGGCCCTCAGGAAATGCTTGCTGCATATAAATAATGCACGTGAAAGCACTTTTAGACTTTCAAAGCACTGTGCAAATATAAGTTATTAATATAAGCCAGAGTGGTGCCTGAGCAACAAGGGTAGGCTTCCACTTAGGATACATACTGAACGCTAAGTTGGTCCTTTAGAAATTGCTGTTTACTGATCAACAGTGGTCAAGTATCAGCCATTTGATATGGCCCAACCTAATAATTTTATATTGTTGATCAAGTGTAACTTTTTTGTGATTAAAATGAAGGGAAAAAAAAAAAAACTGTGGGGATTTATGTTGAGGGAGTTAGAGAATTATATAGCTATAGGAGACCTTACAGATAATTAAGTACAGTCCTGTCTACAAGTGAGAAAACTGAGATCCAGGCCACACTGTCATAATTAGTAGATGTAAGAACAAACCCAGTTTTCATTCCTGGATCCCTGGGCTTATGTACTGCATCACACAGCCTTACTGAGAACGCAGTTTGTTCACTCAGCAAGTATGTAACAGAACTCGAGAGAGAACCTCGGGTCCTCTCAAGCCTTGACTAGGAGCCTTTAGTCTGTGTATGCCAAGTCCTGTGAGGCACCCAACACCAGATAATTCCCAAGAGGGCGCCCCCAGCAACAGACTGACCTAGAATGGTGACGAGAGAAAAGTCAGAATGGGTTTTTGGTATTGGTAGACTGGGTTTGGTGATATCAGATTAGTGGACTCTTGCCTGAATCTGAGCTCACAGATCCTAGCTACCATTCCATGCTTGGTGTCTCTTCTACCCGGGAAGGAACCCTAGTTGGGGTTGACAGGAATTAGTAGAGAACCAGCTGGAATGCTGCATTGCTGAGTATCTTGCCTATGATCTGTGTCCAGCTAAGTTAATGATAGAAATTGTTCACTTTCTCAAGCTTTAAAAGTCACAGATCAATCCAGAAAAATACATAAATGGCAAAGAGAAACAGGCATAAAATGAAAGTTACACATCTGATTTAGTAAATGAAAATATAGCTACTTGGTTAGATATTTTCTCTGTGAAATGCTGATAAAATATTTGAATCACCAATACCTTTATTTGCTCCCTTGTTCGTGTCAACATCTTAATGTGAAATAACAATGAGCATTTAGAAGCAATCTGGCAAAGCCTGCACCAAATTTATTTTAATGTTCTTTTTTATTTTTAAATCCAAGCCTCCAAATGTGCTTTTAAGGGTATTTTGCACAATATTTATTTTAATAAGATTGTAGAATTGAAATATAGCTTTTTGGGGCAAGCAGAGTACAGAAAGAAGTTATATGAAAGTTGAGTAAAGATTAGGGGGTTTTATTGTTGATTTTCATAATTTTGCTAAATTATGTGGCTATAGAAGGATGAATGAAGAAGGGATACTTTGAAGGAGAGAGTATACACATGTCATACCAACAGTTACTGCTTAGGGACTTTTTTCCACTAGGGGAAAAAAAAATCCACACACTCAAAGCCTTTTCTGGCCCTGTTCTTTTTCTTTTACATCAACTCCATATCTTTTTTTCCAATTGAAAATTGTTGGGAACCTCCAGTATCCAAAAAAAAAAAAAGGTGGCATCAGCTAGGTCATGGGGAACTCTGGGATTCAAAGGACTTGCCTTTGAAAAGACAAAGGACAAACTCGAATATAGTTAAGGAACATTTTAGGTTTATTGGTTCAAGAACTCTTGGAAGAACAGGACTAATGTCTTTTTTTGGCCAAAAGTCTCACATTTTGAAAGGGAGAGCCCCTCTGAGGTTTTATTTTGGTACTGATTTTTTTTTTTTTTGACACGCCACATGGCTTGCAGGATCTTAGATTAGTTCCCCAGCCAAGGATGGAACCCATGCCCTCAGCCATGAAAGCATGGAGTTCTAACCACTGGACTACCAGGGAATCCCCTTGTGCTGCATCCTTTGAAAATATTTTGAATGAACGGATGTTGAGCAGAGATGCCATGGCTTTTCTCCCCAGCCCAGCCTTGGAGCCTAAAACCAATCACTCTATCGCAAAATGAATAAAAGCTATGTCTGAATGCCACTAAAACTCAATTAGAATTTAATAGAGAACATAAACAGAGTGTTAACCATGGCAAACTAACTTTAATGTAAGTCCCAGGGCTCAAGAGCAGGCGTAATAGCTCAACAAAAACAAAACCCTTTATGGATAGCTTCACATCCCATATGCTACATCCAACAACCCACTTAGATAAGCAGTACAGAGCTTATCAGTGTTTTATAGACTGGGAGAAATTGAGACTTAGAGACGTTGTAACTTGCCTAAAGACATAAAAAGTGACATTGGCAGGGTTCTACTGTGTCACTGCACTGCCTGTGACCAGCTTCAACACACTTAGATGTTCTCATCCGCTGTCCACAAGGAAGACCACGAAAGAATTAGAGTAGGGATGAACTGCCAAAAGAGGCTGTTGGCGGTGTGCATTTTTTAAAAATATTTTTATTGGAGTATAGTTTTACAATGCTCTGCTAGTTTCCACTGTACAGCAGAGTGAATCAGCTATTTGCATACGTATATCCCCTCTTGTTTTTATATTTCCTTCCCATTTGCGTCACCATAGAGCACTGAGTAGAGTTCCCTGTGTTATACAGTAGGTTCTCATTAGTAATCTATTTTATACATAGTATCAAGGGTATATATGTGTCAATCCTAATCTTCTAATTCACCCCCACCCACCGCTTCCCCCTTCGGTACCCTCAGGTTTGTTCCCTATGCCTGTAAATCTATTTCTGCTTTGCAAATAAGTTCATCCATACCATTTTTATAGAGTACACATATAAGCGATAGAATACGGTAATTTGTTTTTCTCTTTCTGACTTACTTCACTCTGTGTGGCAGTCTCTGGGTCTACCCACATCTCTGCAAATGGCACTATTTCATTCCTTATATTTTTAAAACTTTACTGAGATGGGATTTAAAAATTATAAAGTTGACCCATTTTAAGTTTATAATTGTTAGTTCTTTTCATATAATGGATACAAACTCTTTCAAAATACATGATTTGCATATATTTTCTCCCAGACTATAACTTGTCTTTTCATTTTCTTAATGGTGTCTTTCAAAGCCCCAAAGTTGTCAATTTTGATGAAGTCCAACTGATCATTTTTCTTCCTTCGTGGTTCCTACTTTTGGTGCCACATCTAAGTAGTCTCTGCCCAGTCTTAGGTCTGCTTATTCTTCTGTTTTTCTAGGCCTAGCGTATGATCAGTGTTTGGCCACTGAATGGATGAATGAACACACATCCCTAACTTTAACCCTTGTATCTCAAATGGAGAACAAGTACCAGGCTCTGTATTCTCAGCTCATGTAGGCGATTATTCTGAAAGCTGATGGAGATGTGATGGCAAAGGGCTGTACCATGTGAAGAGACGTGGAAGGCAGGGAGGACATTCTGCCCTGTGATGTGAATGCCAGTCACATCACTGTGACAGCCTCCTCGTGGTGGGCGATTGGCCCATGTGAGACCAAACATCTCTGTAGGTCAGAGCAGCATTTCCCGAGGGGGCCAAGTCCTCGGCAACTCTGAGATGCCTGCCAGGCTTCGTGGGAAATCTCTCAAAGTCCTTAGACTCCAGTGTTTTGCTGATGCTTATGGTTCTTTGCTCAGCTTTTTCGCTTTTGTCAAAATATATTACCTATACTCTTGACTTGGTTATACCTACAAAATATACTTTCTGGGACTTCCCTGGTGGTCCAGTGACCAAGTCCATGCTCCCAATTCAGGGGACCCAGGTTCAATCCCTGATCAGGGCATATACCAATGAAGACCTGGCGTAGCCAAATAAGATAAAAGTCCAGGGGGCTGCAAAGAGCCAGACGCAACTGAGCACCAATAGCACCAAAGTAAATATTTTGAAAATAAATAGAAAACAAAATACATTTCTGTCTTTACCTTGTAGTACTGTAGATCACCTTTTCCCTGTGGGCTCTATTAGGACATGAGAAGGCACCTGTGGGCAGTCTTTGATGCACTGCTCTACTATGATACCAAGAAGGGAAGAAGAAAAGCTCCAGTCTGTCTGTAGCATTCGTTATTTTAATTTTGTCATTCTCCTTTTAAATGGCCCGTTACAATTAACATGGAGGTTTTCTGCAGCTGTTTGAAGTCAGATACAGGCGGTGTGATTCTGCTTTTACTAGGTATTTAATAGACAAATCCCTTACCCTCTTAGAGCCTTAGTTTCCTCATCTGTTAAATGAGGCTAATAGTACCAAACTTAGAGGGTTATTGAGAGGGTTAAGTAAAATAAGGTGTGCAGTCTTACTGTAGTGATCATACACACAGGATACAAAGTAAGTGATGGCTTTATTATAAGTTTGATTATGATTATTAGCATTATTATTGCTATGGCTATAATTACTGCTCCTGGAGAATGGAATGGCAACCCACTCCAGTATTCTTGCCTGGAGAATCCCATGGACAGAGGAGCCTGGAGGGCTACAGTCCATGGGGTCGCAAAGAGTCGGACACGACTTAGGGACTGAACAACAAGAGCAATTACTGCTATCAAGAAGGGAATTGCCATCAAGGAAGAACAACCCAACAGGCACCGTGTTTATATAAACAGAGATGCTTAGGCATTCTTTCCATATTTATACCATTACCTGGTGTCATAAGTTCTTCGACAGTTTGTTAAAAAAATATATACATCAAATAAGTAGCAGTGAACATAGAAAAGAAAACAGCAACGAAGAACAAGGTGACAGACACAGAAAACTGAAGAATCGATATAATGGCCTCAGCCGAGCTTCAGATTTGACACTGAGAGTCCTGGCAGCCAACGTCCAATTCTCTATGAAATTACTTAGAAAAGAGACCATCGTTTCTTTAAGAATCAAGCCGCTTCTTCTCAAGCTTCATTGCAAGATAACTTTCTCACATGGGATTCTCTGTAGTGAACAATGCCTTTCTCAAATGCAATAACAGATCTTCTATGACTGCTTCTTCTAGTAACTTTTTGATAAGAGCAAATGGTATGACATTAAAATACAATTCAGTGACAGCGGTTCTGTGTGGGACTAAAGTACTGTGGCCCTAGTGTGAAGCTGTGAGATGGTCAGGTTTGATCCACGGATAGAATTTAAAGTGTTTCGAAGAATGGATGAACTGCTTGTCCTTCAAATAATCTTTTGTAAATATTGCTTTTCTCAGCTGGGCTTTTGATAGGAGTTGAATGGCAGACAGTTTGAGATTGTCTTCTCTGACAAGAGCCTGGTGTGTTTGTATTCTGTGCCGCTGGCCCAGGGCAGAGCCTTATGCCTTAGAAATCAGAAGTGCAGGTGGTAAAGTTGACATCTTATTGTGAAAATTGGACCCCTGCCTACACAGAAGGCCATTCTGCCTCTCCCTAAGAACAGCTGCGGGGGTACTTGCAAGCAAATCCAGACTCTTTGGGAATCAGTTTGGGGTTCTGCTCCAGCACCCGTAACCACATTCTAGACCTTAGATCAGCAGGTCCCAACCACAGTCACCCCAACCCTGGTTAGGGGTGGAGCCAAGAGAAAGGGTGTTATATCTGATTGCTGGAAGGTATAGAGCCCCTGGCGTGCTGCGATTCATGGGGTCGCAAAGAGTCGGACACAACTGAGCGACTGAACTGAACTGAACTGATCGAGCCTGTCCTACCTCTTTAGCATCCTTTGAGAGATACCTGTGGGTGAAGAAAGAGTCTGTAGTGAAAACATTACCTGTATGTGTGAGTGCTTAGTCACTCAGTCATGTCCGTCTCTTTGCAGTCCTTTGGACTGTAGCCTGCCAGGCTCCTCCGTCCATGGGATTTTCCAGGCAAGAATACTGGAGTGGGTTGCTATTTCCTTCTCCAGGGAATCTTCCTGATCCAGGGATTGAACCCAAGTTTCCCGTGTCTCCTGCATTGCAGGCAGATTCTTTAGCCACTGAGACATCAGGGAAGCTTGTTATCTGAGTTGTTCCAGGCAGAAGATGGTGAATCATTGCTCTAAGTCTGTGGCCAGAATATTTCCAGCCTAGATTTCTAGCTACCCCTGACTCTGCCAGCAGTAGAAACTCTGTAATTCCTTCTCAAGATACTAAGTGACATCATTTCTTGGTAGACCTGGCATATCAACTAGCTCCAAAAATGTACCTTAAGACATTAAATGAATGCATCTGCCCAATGAAGTTATTCGAACAAGCCAGTTACACATGGAGGCTGGTCTAGTATTTCAGTTTTCTCTAGTTACTACCGAGCCATTCTTTCTGACCACAAGTGCCAAGACCATTTATCTGTTGACACTTACTGTATGTTAGGATCTGTAAGGAAAAGCTGTAATGGGGGAGAGAGAATAATAAGCAGAAAGGAGCTGCATTGAAAAGCCAGTCTTCATGCTTTCCTGAGGCCTGAGGAAGCCATGACCTACTCTGGGTGAAATTGCTTCCACCATGTGGCAGCTCAGGGGTGTGTGTGGGGGGAGGATCAGAATGAAGAGTGAAAGTAGCTGTTGGACTTGTTGGCATCCAAGGGCCTCATTAGCATCAGTAAATGTCCAGCTTGGTCCAGTTCAGGCCCGCAAGCTGATGTTAGCTGGTGGAAGGGCTCTGGGCTGCATTGAGCTCCCTGGCAACAGAAAACAGCCGGAACCCAGAGGCCTTTTCTTCCTCGCACAGGAGTATGGGATTGACCAAGATGCCTGGAGAAGCCAAAAGCATCAGGCAAGTACTTTGTGAATTTGTTGTGTGGACGTCCACCCAGCTTCCCAGCTTTCACATGGCTTCACATTGCCTTGACCATCATCCCGGTTCATTAAATGTTAATGGGTTGTTAATATAGGAAGAGTAATCCCCTGAAGTCCCTTTAACATGTTTTACTCTTCCTCTCAAATGATCCACATCAGTAGGAATTGCTCAATATATGGTGTCTATGAGAGTGCTCGCTCCTGGAGGCTTTCTCCTGTAGTTTATAGCCCAAGGTGGGCACCTCGATAAGATCTTAAGTAGAGAGAGCGATGAAGCTTTGTATCAGCTGGTGAGATGGAGGTGGGGAGGGTCTATTGAGAGCCTGGCTTATGGGCGAGGGCATTTTCATAAATCGTACTGTTCTTTTCCCTCTTGGTTGGTCCTGCTTATAGAATCAGGACCTCTTCGAGATGGAAAGGGCCCTGAAGTTATTTTTCCCAGCATCCCAGTCTTCACAGAATTTCTTCCACAGCTTCCCTGGCAGATGGTCACATGAAAAAAGTGAAAATGTTAGTCACCTGGTCGTGTCTGATTCTTTGCGACCCCAGGGACTGTAGCCCACCAGGCTCCTCTGGCCATGGGATCTCCCAGGCAAGGATACTGGAGTGGGTTGCCGTCCCCTTCTCCAGGGGATCTTCCCCACCCAGGGATCAAACCTGGGTCTCCCACATTACAGGCTGAATCTCTACCATCTGAGCCACCTGGAAAGCCCCTCTTCCTTCTGGGGAAGGGGCTTTACCCCTTCCCAAGGCCCCTGATCCTGCTTTTCCACAACTGTCCTAGTGGAAGTGTTTGTTCTTCTCCTATCCACTCTCATAATTCCTCTTCCTCTTCCTCAGGACACTTATCATGGTTGCAGGCTTTCATTGGTTAGGTTGCTGCCCCTTGTAGACTGGAAGTTCCAGGAGGCCATGTCCTCTTTGGCTCACCATTTTTTTTTAAACCTTTTGGCCACATCAAGTAGGTATGTGGGATCTTAATTCCCCAACCAGGGATTGAAGCGTAACCCCTGGACTGCCAGGGAAGTCCCCTTGCTTGCCCTTTAGCATGGTGCCCACCCAGTGAAGGTGACTGGTGTTATTTGTTGAATGAATGGAGCAATGAATGTATGCACTCAAGTTCAGAAATGTCAGATGGCAACTCAGAAGGGATTCTGTCACATGCAAATGGAAAGTCTTTTTTGCCAGATACCAGCTGACCTGCTCACAATGACTTTAAAGTGGATGTGGAGGAAGGAATGGGGAGAAGCACCCAGGAAAAGGCTTTTAAAAGTCAAGCACTACAAAACCAGTTAAAATAAAGGGGCCTGGAGATTATCAGTTTGAAAGAGAAAGAAAAAGTACAGCGTGGGTGAAGCCTAGTGATACCCAAGATAAAAAATGTTGTTAGGACTAAGTGCCATTCAGAGCCTGGGAAAATCAAAATGATCATGATTTTTGAAGACTAGCATGGTAAATATGACCTCGAAAATATCATTGAGATTTGGTGAGACTCAAACAGACTGGAAAAGGGATTGAAAAGTCTTCCCTGGGGGAGGAAAGAGGTCTACTCAGTGGACAAGATTGTTCTTGGAGTAGAAATCCACAGAGCAGAGAGCACGGCTTGGAGGATGGCATTCAAGTGAGGAGAGGAGGACGTCAAGCCTCAGGCGCCCACAGGAGGAGCCCAGAGGCAGATACCGGAGCACCTGGCAGGTGGCCCCGTCCCTTCCAGTTCATCTCCTGGTGGACAAGGCTCAGATCCTGCCGGAATCCCCAGCACAGGAGTGGTGGGTCTGTGACGCACAGCCTCTGGGTCCTGGTCTGGGAGAGCCGTTCTCCTGAGCTGGTCTCAGAGGAAGATCACAGTCCACACGCTTCTTGCTCCCTTTCATCTCCCACGTCTCCTGAGTCACTCAGTTTTGTCTCTTTTCTCTTGGGAGGGTCTCTCAACCTTTCTGCTCCCATAGCTCAGACCTCGACTTCTCTCTTGGGCATCTCTTCAGACGCACGGCCAACTCACAGGAGAGGGCCTGTCCTTGCACGCCAGATCTCTGCTCACCATCGCTGAACCCTCCACACTCTCGACCCACGTCTCCCCAGGGTGTCCTTTCAGCCCCTCACCCGTTCTTACCAGTCATATTCGGTACAGCTTCAAGGTCCTGCCTCTGTCCCGTCTCACTTTCGAAGCTTCCTCGAGTGCTCAGCCATCTCCTAGTGCTCCGGGCCTGTTTTCCCATTTCCTTGTGTACCTCTCGGGACGTGCCCCCATCACCTTTATTGGTGTTGTAGAGTCCCTCCCTTCCTCTCTCCCATTCCCCGACCCTCACTGACCACTTACTGGTCTCAGTCCATCCTTACCGTCAGTCAGCCCAGACCCTGGCACTGGGATCTGCATACAGGCGGCATTCGGTCATTGTTCATTGACTTGAGTGGGACATGTCTTCCCAAGACACAGATCCTAAATGCTTCTGACTTCTCAGCATATTTTCACAGAGTCAATTTCAGATCCTTCCTAGAATGGAGGGCAAGCCAGCTGGGTGCGATTGCTGGGCTTCCCTGTTTG
Source organism: Bos indicus (assembly GCF_029378745.1). Classification (NCBI taxonomy): domain Eukaryota; kingdom Metazoa; phylum Chordata; class Mammalia; order Artiodactyla; family Bovidae; genus Bos; species Bos indicus. The sequence goes on along the minus strand of NC_091784.1, from coordinate 31,099,931 downwards.
CTCCCATTTGTCTCCATTTCTCCAGTCTCTTCCTCTCCAGAAATCCATTAAGATGACAGAGTCTCAATGGCCTCTGCAGATTCCCTCACGCTCTAGAGTGCTGTGCACCGGGGCCAGCAGACATCAGCTCATGTTAAAACACTCTCAGTGCACTCTGGGTGACTGGGCACGGTCCCATGCTTCAAGCTTCCGCTCAGTGATAGCAGTGAAAATCCAGTCCCTCCAGCAGAGTGTAATGAGCTGTCTCTCCTCACATTGGAGCTGCTCAGTGCTTTTGGGTTTTTCTGTTTGTTTGGTTTGTTTTTTTTTTGGTTGAACTCGCCACTCAGTCCCTCAGTATTTCAAGGGCACAGTCACTTAGCTGTAATAACTGCTCATACTGTTTACTCAACCATTTTAGATATAGGTCAGCATAATAGTTCGGGCTTCCCTGGTGTCTCAGATGGTAAAGAATCCGTCTGCAATGCGGGAGACCTGTGTTCGATCCCTGGGTCAGGAAGATCCCCTGGAGGAGGGCATGGCAACCCACTCCAATATTTTTGCCTGGAGAATCACCTGGACAGAGCAGCCTGGCGGGCTACAGGTCCATAGAGTCACAAAGAGTCGTCATGACTAAAGCACCTTAGCACGCAACGTAATAGTCATTTTGTTAGATCCTAGAAACTCTTCTCACGTTTGCATTCTTTCTGTGCCTTTGCTCACCAAGGAAAAAGATGTCCTTCTTTACCTGTGGAGGTAGTGCAAATGCAGGGAAACACATTTCTCACTTTACTGCGCCTGTACCACTTCTTTCTTTGTTAAAAAGGGGTATAAAAGAGAATGGAGAAAACCCTGGCCTACATAAATAGCACTAAATATAAACAGTAGAAATGGGCTTCTGGGTGTTACACTGTACGGAGAGGTTGTTATGGCAACCTAAGGCGCCAGTATTAACGCAATACCATCCAACTTGTGACTGTGATGGTTGCTGTGTTCCCCACGGTTTGTCTTTCTGCTAGGACAGGAAGCAAGGCTTTTATGTAATCAGTGACATTTAGATTTAAAATCGGGAGACAAAGTAGGAGGGGTTCTGGGGTCCAGAGCTGGGTTCCAGGCCAAGTTTTATATTTCCCTTTGAAGAGAAATGGGACCACTCCTAACCAATCTGCCTCAGTTAGCCTTGTTCTAAGCACATAGTTTTGAATGTGGAGGATGAATGATATAGATAGTCCACTAATTCCCTAAAGGGAGTCTGAAGTTCTCTTGAATTTAAGGAGCTTTTTGACCAGAATGTGAAATCAATCAGCAAAGAGTAAGATGATACGATTATGTGGTAACTGTCTAGGAGGACAGGTTCCCAGAGTAGTAATGGGCTGTGGGCACTGATTCCCCACAGAGAAGGAATCCTGATGTCTGTGGGGAGAAGGAGAGAATGGAAGTGAGCGGGAAATGGGAAACCCTGGTTTTGGCTGAGAGGAAAGGCTTGTGGGGATCCTGGACAGGTACTGCCCTGTGCACCTTGCGACCGTGAGTTCAGCAAGGGAGGAGGAGACGAGAGCATGAGCCTTCCTTTGTGGTGGACGTCAGTCAGGAACAACATGAGACTTCAGTGGTGAGTCTGTGCTTAAGAATCTGCCTGCCAATGCAAAGGACACGGGTTCGATCCCTGGACCAGGAAGATCCCACATGCCAGGGGGCATCTGAGCCTGTGCCCCACACCCACTGAGCCTGAGTGCTTCACAACAGAAGAACCCACCACAATGAAAGCCCACACACCACAACGAAGAAGTCCCTGAACGCCGCAACTAGAGAAAGCCCGAGTGCAGCAACAAGGACCCAGCACAGCGAAAAATAAATAATACATGTATTTTAAAAATAATGATAATAAAATGTATTTTATAGATATAACCTGACGTGCAAATCACTTTTGTTTCCTAAAACCAGAGATGTGTGTATACTTGTTTACTAAGTCGTGTCCAGCTCTTTGCAACCCCATGGACTGCAGCATGCCAGTCTTCCTTGTCCTTCATTATCTCCCACAGTTTGCTCAAACTCATGTCCATTGAGTCAGTAATGCCATCCAACCATCTCATCCTCTGTCACCCCCTTCTTCTCCTGCCTTCAATCTTTCCGAGCATCAGTGTCTTTTCCAATGAGTCAGCTCTTTGAATCAGGTGGCCAAAGTATTGTAGCTTCGGCTTCAGCATCAGTCCTTCCAGTGAATATTCAGGGCTGATTTCCCTTAGGATTGACTGGTTTGATCTCCTTGCTATCCAGTGGACTCTCAACAGTCTTCTCCAGCACCACAGTTTAAAAGCATCAGTTTTTCGGCTCTCAGTCTTCTTTGTGGCCCAATTCTCACATCCGTACATGGCTACTGGTAAAATCATAGCTGTGTGGACTTTTGTCGGCAAAGTGATGTCTCTGCTTTTTAATATGCTGTGTGTAGAATAAGGCCTGGAAATGGGAAGGTCAACAGGGGTCAACAGTTTAAGTGGTGTTCTAGAATGTGCTGTCTAGAAAGGAGTGTCGAGCCCCAGGTGCAAAAGGAGAGAAGAGGAAAGCAAGGGTGGGCAAGCCAAAGAGAGGAGGTAACAGCAACCAGAAAACTTCTCTTCAAATGCTGCTTATTTATCTAAAGAATCACCTCATTCATAAGCCACAGCCACGTGTAAACCCCGCCATGCTCACTGAGGGAGATACAGGAGCACTTCCAGACAACACTCACCAACCAGCCCACAAAAGAGCCCAGAGCCTTTTGGATCTAAGACACCACAGATCCACAGAGAAGCTGCCTCTCACGGGCAGACCCTTGAGTGGGAAAGCCTAGAAAACCCCAACATCACAAACTGAACTACTCTGCAATTCCCTCCGGATGCTGTCTTCACTTTCCTGGAAAAGAGGATAAAGAACCAAAGTTCAGCAAGAGCAGTGGAATGCACATTTTAAAAATTTTTTTTAAATTTTTAAACTTTTTTAAAATTTTTAAAACTTTTAAAAAAATGTTACTAGAGTCCCTTCACAAATAGTTTTTTCATTCGATTCACACAGAGATCATGTGGGCTGGGCAGAAGGGAGAGAGATGCTCCCATTTTACAGATGAAAACACTGAGGCAGCTTGGCAAGCTACAGAGACCTGGCAGAGCTGTGTCTTCTCCAGAGCTGAACCCAGAAGTGAGTCCTCCTCCATGGTCAGACCCTCCACCTTTTCTATGGAGAGGATCCTTGAGACACCAGACCAAGCCCACCTATAAAAGACATATCAGATCACACAGAATCCACATAAACTTGCTCGAAAGGGCTCCTGCCTCTCCTCGCAGGCTGTCCTTCTTACTATTGGCATATCCACTGAATGTCATAGCTTCCGCGCCCAAAGCCTTGCCAGAGAACAGGCTGCCAGCCGGCAGGGTGGGGGATGCTGTGAGGTGGTCGAATCTGGAAGAGGGCCGAGGCATGCGGGAGGGGAGGCGGTGACCAGGGTTCCCAGGGGCAGTGATTAAACAGGGCTTTGTGTCCATTCAGACACTGTCTCCAGGACCTCACTTATTTCTGCTTTCCAAATAAATAAATATCAGAGAGGATAGCTGGGGTCAGTCTAGAAAATTAGAATTTGCTTGTGGGGAAGAAAATCTGTTCTGGAAAAGATAAACAGTAGCTTGCAGTTTCACTGTTGGAACATTTGTTACAAGGTCCCGGTATCGATCTTTTATCACCCAATTTCCAGTGGGAGCTGTGATCTATGACGGCGCCGGGAAGCCCTAATTCGGGTGGGTGAATCAGGGAGGGCCTTCTACAGGGTCTGCAGCAGGGGGGCATCCATCTCGGGGCCTGCGAGGTGGGGCAGGGGTGTCACCGGCTGAGGAATTCCAAGGGGAGTTCTATGCTGAGCTGTGTGCAAATGCATATCCAGGCCGGGGAGTGTTAGGGGTTTATGAGGAGGGTGATTAAAATTGTATCAAAGAGGCTTGTGCAGCTTATGGTTCAAGTTAACTGTATGAAGTAAACAGGCTTTAACGGCCTCCTGGGAGTGTGACAGATAGTCTGTGGGTGTTACAGCAGCATGGTACCGGTGAATGTTCTGGCCATCCCAAACTAATCACCATCTGTGAGCACAGGTCTCTGGGGAGCGTCTGGTGGTTGGACAATCACGGTAGTTAGCATTTTTAATCAGCTTCTGTGCAACGCAGATAGAAACCTTATGCTCAAGCCTTTCTTTTTTTCCTAGCCATGTAGAATTACTTCGAGCAGAGCAGACGAGGATTTGGGCTGTGGCTTCTGCAAGACGTGCTTGGTGGTTCTCGCCACTCCCTCTTCCCCAGCCCCCAGCCCGAGCGTGAAAATTAGCCTGGCCACTTGCTCATGCTCACTGCTCTTACGGCTTCTCTTTGCCAGAGGCAGAAGGGACCTCCAGGGGAGCGGGAGGGGAAGTTTGCTTCTGTGTTCACTGGGGCTTGCTGTCTTTGGTCAGTTTCTTTCTCCCCGCCTTTCTCGCCTGACTGGCCCTTTCATCCCCACCACCCCGACCCCTGCCCTAACACACACTTACCATCGTGCACTGACAATCTTTTTTTTCCTGTTGTTGTTTTTTGGGGGAGACACCACTTGAGGCCTAGAGTTGGGTGCTCTGTAGGAACCAAGGCATGGTACCATCCTTGGAAGTCAGCAGGCTGCAGACAGCTGATGCTGTAATTGAGGGTTAATGGGGATGGTATCGGTTACTTTTTGTTACGAACGACGTTGTTGTTGAGTCGCTCAGTCGTGTCCGACTCTTTGGCAGCCCCACAGACTGCAGTAGCTCAAGCTTCCCTGTCCTTCACAATCTCCTGGATTTTGCTCAAACTCACGTCCATTGAGTCAGTGATGTCATCTAGTCATTGCATCCTCTGTCACCCCCTTATCCTCTTGCCCTCAACCTGTTCCAGCACCAGTGTCTTTTTCAATGAGTCAGCTCTTCGCATCAGGTGGCCAAAGTATTGGACAAACAACCTACCCCTAAACTTAGTGACTGTTTTATATGACTCACAAGTCTTTGGGTCAGGTCAGTGATTGTACTTATCTGGGCCATCTCGCTTATTCTCTGCTGGCCTCTCAGTCATCTGTGGTCAGCTGGGGTTGGCTACTCTAGGAGGTCTCCACCCGTGTCTGGTAATTGACAGACTGCTTGGTCTGGAGGATGAGGTCCCAGCTGAGCTGGCTCCTCTCTGATCCCTGTGACCTCTCTTCTTTTAGTGAGCTAACTCAGGCTTCAGTCCATGCGATCACAGGGTTCTCGGAGCAGCAGGAGGGACAGGCCCCAGTGCACAAGTATTTTTCAAGTTCAACCAATGACACCCTGATGCTCCACCTGTGACCGGAGCAAGTCATGTGGCTGGTCCAGAGTCTGTGTGGGAAGGGACAACCAGGGATACAGGGGGTGTGACCCAGTTGGGGGCCGTTTCTTCAACCATCTGCCTCACAGAGGTTAGGTTTCCTTGTCTTCCTGACATTTCTCTGCCACCTCTCATGCTGCCTAGAATTTTCCACTATAGACTCATTCCTCGATTGGAGCTGGAACTCACGTGGGAACCAGCAGGGAGCTGGGTGGTGGTAGCTGCTGCCTCCTGCCAGACCAGGACGGTCCTTTGGCAGCAGCCACGCTGGAGGTGATGGGCAAGCTGAGCCTCCTACAGCAGTGGGCTTCCTCGGGTGGGGTCACTGGAACCCTAGTTCTGATCTGCTCTGTGCACATGTCTGGAGAACGAACAGTGAGTGGCAGTGAACAAAGTCACACTGTCTTTGTGATGCTAAGAACTGGGAGCCCGGTGGGATGGATATAATGTAGGACTCGAAGAGGTGGCCCACTGAGAGGAAGATCTCACGTCCGCTGCTCCCTGGCCTGCAAGGTGAGACGCTCCCGGTACTCTGTCATTTTGGGTCGTCAGTGATGGAGCAGGTTTACTAGCGTTCTAGACTTCCCAGGTGATGCTAGTGGTAAACAACCCGCTGCCGATGCAGGAGACACAGGTTTGATCCCTGCGCAGGAAGATTCCCTGGAGGAGGAACTTGGAACTCACTCCTGTATCCTTGCCTGAAGAATCCCATGGACAGAGGAACCTGGTGGGCTGCAGCCCATGGGGTCACAAAGAGTCAGGCAAGGCTCAAGTGAGTTAGCACACACACACACACACACATGCACACACGTGTTCAGCAAAGGCTTGACTGGAATGACTTTAAGGGGCCTTTTGTCTGCACCTGTTTAGGAGTCCCAAGAACTGCTTTCTGATGCTGAAAGAGATGGCACTTTGGGAAAAGTCAATGAAGAGATTTCTTTACAGTTGAGATTTTTCAGCAAGGCAAACATATGGAAGATGTAATATCTGGAGGATGCCAGGAATATGAGCTTTTATTGCTTTTTAAATAGGAACTCAGAGAACAACATTTCTACATTTTGTCATTACCTGTGAGCACCTAGTGTAATTGTGGTGGTGATGGTGGTGATGATTACAACGACAGCAGTAATGATGGTGATGTGTGCCTGCATTTATTGGGCTCAGTATGTCCCGGGCACAGTTATAAGTACCTTGCTTAATTCTTATGACAACTTTACAAAATAGGTAATGCCTTGGAGAAGGAAATGGCTACCCACCTAAGTACTCTTACTTGAAGAATCCCATGGACAGAGGAGCCTGGCAGGCTGCCATCCCTGGGGTCACCAAGAGTCAGACACGACTGAGCGACTAACCAGCAGCAGCAGCAGAGTAATGCCTGTTTTTATCCAGAGGTAAACTGAACCACCAAGAGATCAAGGGAGATGACCAGGGTCACAAGGTCAGTTAAGGATTAGGGTTTGAGGTGGTTTGACTCCAGAGCCTGCACTCTTTCCTCTGCCGGTATGTATTCAGTAGAAGCTCAGCGAACAAATCTCAGTGAACGAATCTCAATGAACAATGCCACTGAGTTGATAGATCCCCTTCTGTTTGTGTGAAGGGACATCTCAGCTGGCCCCATGATGGTTTGCATGTGTGGTTTTCTATCAGATAACTCTACTTTTAGATTTAGGACTCACAAAGAGGTTATTAGGCTTCAGGATTTCACAAGCAAGTTTTTTAAAAAAGGCTTTTTCTTTGTCATAAGAGGCTACATAGTTGAGCTGCTAACTTTGCACATTGCTAAGAAGAAATTTTTTTTAATTCTAAATATCATGTACCATTATCTTATAAAAGAAAATATATAGTGTAGTGATTAAGTGTTCTGGAGTCATACAGATTTTGATGCTACTGTTTGACCCTGGGAAATTTAAATGACGTCTCTGCCTCAGTTAGGGCTTCCCTGGTGGCTCAGACAGTAAAGAGTCCGCCTACAATGCAGGAGACCAGGGTTCAATCCCTGGGTCAGGAAGATCCCCAGGAAAAGGAAACAGCAACCCATTCCAGCACTCTTGCCTGGAAAATCCCATGGACGGAGGAGCCTGGCGGGCTACAGTCCATGGGGTCACAGAGTCGGACACAAGTGAGCAACTTCACTTTCACTTTCTTTCTGCCTCGGTTTCCTCATTGTCAAGTGGAAATGGTTGTAACACTACCTTCCTCATTAGGATGATTGGGAGAGTAAGTGAAATAATGTATATAAGGCACTTGAGAGGCTGACACAGAAGCACTTGACGCCTTTTATGTCATATTTTATTATTGTTCTTAACACCTTGAAAGCAAGAGATACACTGTTTTAGAGTCAGGAATGATCCTTTCCGTTGAAGTTGGAAGTTTCACTGCACTGTTGTGTTCCTCTCGTCTTACTTGGTCCCAGCCAGGAGTGATCTGGGGCCATGGGAGGCCCTGCTGACTAAACTGGCCTCCCCCGGCAGCACATGCACAGAGCAGCGGCACCTTCTCTCTCAGTACGAGGTTGGTGGGTAGGACGATGAAGGGCTGCAGGCAGGGCAGGTTGGTTCCAGGGAGAATAACGTGAAGCAAACGGAGTCAATATGGAAGTTTCCCAAGGTTGAAACCGTCCCAAAGCACAGCCCCGACCCCTCCTCCAGATTCAGGAAGGCAGGACTCCTTGTGTCTCCTTTATAAGTGGTTAAGAGCCAGATGGCATCATTTTAAAAAGGCATAACATGGGGCTTCCCGTGGTCCAGTGGTTAAGAATCCACCTGCCAATGCTGGGGACGCGGGTTCCATCCCTGGTCCGAGAAGACCCCTCATGCTGCAGCTGTTTGCCACAACTCCTGAGCCTAGAGCCCTCAAGCCACACAGGAGAAGCCGCCGCAGTGAGAAGCCCACACCCTGCGACTGGAGAGCAGCCCCTGCCCGCCACAACCGGAGAAAGCCAATGTGCAGCAGTGAAGACCCAGTGCGGCCAAAAATGACTAAATACATTTTAAGAAAAGAAATAGGCATAGCATGCCTCTTTCAGTGTTGTAGATGCACCTTGGTCCTATTCTAGCCTTTCTTAACACACAGGAGCCTGTGTAGACTGACCACAGTAGTGGAGAGAGTTCCATGGCCTTCCTCCTCGCCTCTCACACACATGCTGAGTGGACATGTGGTAAAGAGAACTCAGGTACGACACTGAGCTGGGTGCTCTGTGGATCCCTTTGCTGCTGCTCCTTTAGAAACCAAGGCCCTTCTTAGCAGAATCAAAAGTGGCAATAGGAGGGAAAGTGGATTCAACTGCACAGCATCAGGTGTGCATCCTGATGCACATCCTGATGCACATCCAGCCATCTAACCAACCGGCCACCTGGTTCCCAGGCCTCCTCACACCTGGCTCTGAACGCTGCAGAGGATGCCCAAACTCTCCCCACGCTCAGCGTCTCAGCCCCTCTTTCAGTCATTTGTGTGTCTGACACTCTCTCCCAGGCGTCTCTGAGAACAAGGACAAACACCCAGGCTTCATGATACGCTGCCCTCTCCACCCACCAGTCCTCAGCAAGAGATGTGCGACACAGTAGGTTCTCCCTGAATCTGTGAAGAACAGAATAAAAGCACTTGATCAATAACTGAGATCCGCGTGGCTGTATTCATCCTCTCCCAAGCTCTACAGCATCAGATTTTTGTTCTTGTTGAATCAAAATTTTAGACTTTCCGAATTGATTCTGTTTTCTTAAAATTAATAACAAGTGACAGCCTGTATTTTATATATACCCCTGAAATGTGTAAAGCAATTAGGGAGAAGAGGGCTTCCTTCCCTGAGTGGATTTATGTTATAAATGCAAACTCTATTAAAGGTAAACTCTGCTTTTCAATAAAATTAGCATTTTCCAGCAAGCCGCTCTCTCCGTTGTATTCAAAGATCCCAGTAACTCATGGAAACTGTGCCACTGTCGCTGTGATGGGAGTGAAGGGTATTAGATCCGAGAAAGCTCAAACAGCCTGCAAATGAGAAGGAGCAGGTGGTATAGAAGGGTGGTCCAGCTCTCTGTTCTCAAGAGAAATAGAAGGGTACTCAACTGAGAGGCTTTATCACTTTCAGAGAAGCCTAAAGGGTAAAGGAAAGAGGAAATGAAGGTGTACAAAGGAATTAAAGAAGAGGGGAAATTGAAGTAAGGGACAAATGTAAATATTTCAGTCGATGGAGACCGTGAAGATTGCTGAGCAGGATGTTTACCTGGAGACGACCAGGGTGACCCAGGTGCCGGCAAGAGCGTGCTGCAGCCGTGATATGTGACCTTGTTCTTCCAAAAGTAGAAGTACAACCTCTGCTGCTAAAGTAGTGATGACACTTTATGCCTTCAGTATCAGGGGGCAAGGTTTTATATTTTGCTTAGACTATTAGTTGACAGTTTTTTTGTTTTAACCTATCTAAAAAGTGTCTGGTTTTTGCACTGTCAGCCTCCATAAATTTTTTTTTAACTTTTTGTTCTGTATTGGAGTATAGCCAACTAACAATGTTGTGATAGTTTTGGGTGGACAGCAAAGGGACTCAGCCATACGTATACATGTATCCATTCTCTCCCAAACTCCCCTTCCATCCAGGCTGCCTCATAACATTGAGCAGAGTTCCCTGTGCTACACAGTAGGTCCCTGTTGGTTAAAATTTCTGGTTATCATGCTTAAAGGAAGACCCAGCCTTCTCAGACCCATCACGTGTGCATGCTAAGTCGCTTCAGTTGTGTTCAACTCTTTGTGACCCAATGGACTGTAGCCCGACAGACTCCTCTGTCCAAGGGACTCTCCAGACAAGAATACTGGAGTAGATTGCCATGCCCTTCTCCAGTGGAATCTTCCTGACCCAGGGATTGAACCCACGTCTTCTGCATCCCAGGACGCCCTTTCACCCCAGACCTCTCCCTTAAGAGGTTTCCTATTTCCTTCATAGGACATTCACCCATTCATGCAGCAGACATGGATGGGGCACCTGCAGTGTGATAGGTACACTGCTAGATTCTGGGTGAAAAGTGAAAGGGAAGTCGCTCAGTCGTGTCCAACCCTCAGCGACCCCATGCACTGCAGCCTTCCAGGCTCCATCCATGGGATCTCCCAGGCAAGAGTACTGGAGTGGGGTGCCATTTCCTTCTCTGTCACTTAAGCACTGCTGCTGCTGCTAAGTCGCTTCAGTCGTGTCCGACTCTGTGCGACCCCAGAGACGGCAGCCCACCAGGCTCCTCTGTCCCTGGGATTCTCCAGGCAAGAACACTGGAGTGGGTTGCCATTTCCTTCTCCAATGCATGAAAGTGAAAAGTGAAAGTGAAGTCACTCAGTCGTGTCTGACTATTAGCGACCCCATGCACTGCAGCCTACCAGGCTCCTCCGTCCATGGGATTTTCCAGGCAAGAGTACTGGAGTGGGTGAAAAAAGGGGGTTTAAAAAAAAAAGTCTGCAACCCCTTGGAATTTACCACTGAGTGAGTCCCACTGCCACACTTGGTAGTATAGATACGGCTGGAATAGCAGACTTGGAAGCTGGAAGGTAGAACAGAGTGAGGAGTGAGCTGGCTGCCGTTCATGAGAAACGCCAGTCTGGGCCACCCCCTCTCTGAGGCATCTCTTCCCAGTGCACCGCCTGTGGGAATGTTATCAAAGGAATGCACACATTGTGTGAAGGGGAGCACCCCGGGGGTCTGTCCAGGGCTCCGGAGGCTTCAGAGGCTTCAGGTTGGGGCGGATGGCTCTCCTCCTCTGTGAGGCAGTCGCAACATGTGGCACGGCAGCGAGAGCGGGTTTCTGTGTTCTGCTTGTTCCCTTCCCACCGTCTCCAGTCTCTCGTTGGGCTCAGCCCCCGTGTTGCCATCTGCCAACAGAAGGTTGTTAGGGGCTTTCTGTCAACTCGAAAGACTTCCTTTTCTCCAGCCAGTTTGGTCTTGCAGGCTTTTGTTGTGCCGCCCAGCCACCCCTTCTTTCAAAGGCCCGTAGAACTGGGTCATGGCGTTGTCTGTTAGTCCTGACGCAGGTTATGCTGCGCTGTGACTTTTCATGTACATTGCTTCTGGAATACTAAACTTGTTTCCAAACTAAATAGTTTCCAATGAGTATTTAATGGGGGTTTTTCATTTGAAATAGATTGAAAACAAGCCATTTCCTACTCCCATTTCAAACAAATTTTGGTCCAATTATTTTCCTTTTTTTTAACATAAAGTTAAATGGACTATTCTGCCCATCCCTGACTGAGCCGAACCATGATTTCTCTTGATTATGCTTTTATGCTGTGAATCGTAAGGCTCCAGAGACATAATGGACGTCTGTGGGAGAGTGGCAGCAATTTTTAAAATTCTGCCAGTGCTTGTCAGCTTTCACTCCGGCGCCTGCTGTGCAGGAAGAAAGCTCACCACCAAAAGAAAAAAAAAAAAATCTGCCAACAAAACCAGCACTGTCCGCCTGTCCTGTGGGGTGGGGGCGGGGTGGGGCGGGGGTGGCACAGGGTTGAGCCTCCTTGCTACCAGTCTATGTAGGGCATGCACTCAGCCACCAGGGAAGCCCAGTTTCCAACCATCCAGCCCTCCTCCTCCCCCCATCCTCCAGTCATTAGCTTTTTGTGATGTTGAAGGTTTCTCTTTCTTTCCCTGCCTCATTTTTCTTCATTTCACTTGGACCATGGCCTCGGGGGAGAGGAACAACTCTTGGCACCCAGCCTTCCCCTCGGTCCTCTCCCTCCAGCAGCCTAACGAAATAGAAAATGGAGCACCCTGCAGGTCCTCTTCTTGGGTGGTGGGGTTACTTGTTGTTTTGCTTTTTGGACGGAGGTGTGGTCGTCATCTTGGATTTGCAAAAGGTTCCAGGAAACTCAGGAGAGGGAAGTACTTCTTGCTTCCAGCTTCTGTCTCTGGTCAGGGCAGCTGCCCGCCCCCACAGCAGGTAGGCAGCGGAGTCTTGGGCACTGCCTTTTAATGGGGACAGTTCCTTTGCTCTCACCCAGCAGTGCCAAGAATTTAGCCCCACTGAAGAAAAAGAGCCCTTCCTCCCAGCTGCCAATCGAGGAAGTACAGATGCTGTCTTGGATTTTGGAGAAAACCCTTTATGCCTGCCCAGAAGTCTTTGGTGCAGGAGCCATCAGGGCTTTGGCTTTGAGGAGAGGTGGAGGATGGCCCGCTCTGTTTAGTGGCTTCTCCCTTGGCTTTCTACTGCTGTGTTCGGTTCTCAGTGTTGCTCTCTGCCTGCCTTGTTGGGCTCACACCTTCCCACTAGCACCCAGCAGAAATGCACCACCTCCTCGTTCTGGGGAAGCAGACACATCTCAACTCAAAACACCACTCACGCTTTCCTCCCAAAGTGCGACTGTGGTGCATCTGCCAGCATCTCCCTGGGACCTTGGCAGAGGTGCAGCGCAGAGGCAGCAGGTGATTTTGTTTGCCTTTGTAGACGTCTTCAGCACCACCAGGAGGAAGTGACCTGGCCCCTGCCTGAACCTCCTATGCAGGAAAGCTTAGCCCTGAGCAGGTGCCATAAGGGTGTGTGTGTGTGTGTGTGTCCTGAGCAGGTGCCATAAGGATGTGAGTGGGTGTGTGTACCGCTTAGTCATGTCCAGCTATGCCTGCCAGGCTCCTCTGTCCATGGAATTCTCCAGGCAAAAATACTGGACTTGGTTGTCATTCCCTTCTCAAGGGAATCTTCCCAACCCAGGGATCAAACCTGGGTCTCCTGCATTGCAGGCGGATTCTTTACTGTCTGAGCCATCGGGGAAGCCTACCACAAGATACCTCTCATCCACTTAGACTTCCCACTGTGTGACGTGAAGCCTGTTACATCTCCCATCGATCTGTCCCTCCTGGATTCACAAAGACCAGATGGAGTCTCCTTGCTACCCACAATCCCTCTGGACATTTGAAAGTAATTACATATTCTTCACTCAGTCTTTCTTCTCCAGGCCTACCTTCATGTTTCTTTTCTTTTTCTTTTAACTTTGGTATATAAATATATGATGAGACTTCACTGGCCATTTCCCTCCTGCTGTGTTTCATCCCTAGAGTAATGTGCTTATTAATGTTAATAGTCATTATTTATATTCTTTGATAAAAACTTCTTTTTGTTCTGTTTTCTTTTAGTTATCAGTGTTGCAACTTCAGTTTATTTATCTTTTTTCAGTTAATTTTTATTGGAGTATAATTGCTTTACAGTGTTGTGTTACTTTCTGCTGTATTGCAAAGTGAATAAGCTATATGTATACATACAGCTCTTTTCTGGATTCTCCTCTTTTTTGGATTTCCTTCCCATTTAGGTCACCACAGCATTGAGTAGAGTTTCCTGTGCTATAGAGTTTCTCATTAGTTATCTATTTTATTCATAGTATCAATAGTGTATATATGGCAATCCCAGTCTCCCAATTCACCCTCTTTCCCCTATGATATCCATACGTTTTTATCCTCTACATCTGTGTCTTTATTTCTGTTTTGTAAATAAGATCATCGATACCATTTTTCTAGATTCCACATATATGTGTTAATATATAGCATTTGTTTTTCTCTTTCTGACTTACTTCACCCTGTATGACAGTCTCTAGGTCCAACCACATCTCTTCAAATGGCACAGTTTTGTTCCTTTTTATGGCTGAGTAATATTCCATTGTTTTATATGTACAGTATCTCCTTTATCCATTTTTCTGTTGATGAATATATAGGTTGCTTCTGTGGCCATGCTCATAGTTCTTGGCTTCCCAAACTGTGTCATTCTAGTTTCTGTGTTCCTGACATCTCTGGCTTGTTAGTTCTTCAATCTGGGGTACCCAGCATGAGGTGAGCGACTGTCACTGCATTTGACAGAGACCCACGTTACCGTTTAGTGGTGTGGCTTTCCTGGTGGTTTACCAGAAATACTCGTTTAGTCCAAACTTACTTTGAGTCTTTCTTCAAACATATCATTGTTCAGCATATTCACCCCACCTTCATGGGTGCATTTATGACAAACTCTGTGTGCAGACTGTAGTTATTCCTGATTAAAGGTCATTTTACTGGGATAAGGTGGATTTCACCCATTGCTGTAGTCTGTTAAGATGTTTTGGATCTGTGTTTCATGGTCCAGCATACCACCATTTCCCACTTCACGTCGTATGAACATTCAGTTCAGCTGCTACATGTGCGAGACGTTGTGCTCAGCCTGGGGATACAGCAGGAACACGATAAGCACCGACACCCCTTCCAAAGAACTCACTGGGGCGGACAGTGTATGAGACGGGAAACCCAGAAGCGCAGAAGAGAGGTGCCTGACAAAGGCAGTATCTGCGGGCGGGAGTCCACCACGAGAAGAACCCGGGATTAACGTTCCAGGCAGGGGCCAAAGCCTGGCGTCTGTGGGCCTCAGATAATGCCCGCCGTCCTCACTGGTTGCTAATACAACTGATAGAATGAAAAGAAATTCCCACTGGAGACCTTCATCGTCTCCCTGTGGGCACATCAAACATTTATGAACTCACCTAATTCCATTTCTGTCCCGACCACATCTCTCCCTCCTGACCATTTGAACTGCACGGGAAAGCTCATTTATATCCCACTGAGTACAGGCCTGTCCTGTCTACACGATTTTCCGAGTTTATCAGTCTCATGCCCGATGAAGAAGTCTCATTCCCGATGAAAAAGTCTCATTCTGATGACTCGCTCTTCATAACCCATGTGGGGTTCCACCGTTTTCCTCCCTAAGACGTCACCAGCTATCACCCTGATCATTTGTTTTCTTTGCCCAGTCACTAGTTAAGGGAGTAGGTTAGTGGCACAGTGGTACCTAGAACCCCAGTGTCCAGACTCCTGGTCCAGAGATCTTTCCTTCCCACCTCTCTGCCCTCCCTGCAGCCCACCTCTTAACAGCAGACATCACATGAGGCTTCTGAGAGCACGTGCTTGGGCCCTGCCATGCAGACCTGGAGCCAGCAAGCCGGGCAGGCCGTTGGAGAATGGGAGGAGAGGTCCCCTGCTCCCAGACACTGCTTCTGCCTGGCCGTTGGCTTCTACCTCCTCAGGAGGCCTGGGAGTAGACAGCTTTTGTGATGCTTTATTTTTTTTTAATTATTTTTCTTAAATTTTTAAACAAGTAGCTGTATTTTATTTTATTTTAATTGACTGCACTTGTTCTTAGTTGCAGCATGTGGGATCTAGTTCCCTGACCAGGGATCGAACCCAGGCCCCCTGCGTTGGGAGCTCCGAGTCTTAGCCACTGGACTGCCAGGGAAGTCCCTTGTGTGATGCTTTATAGTGAACAAAACACTCTGCTATTTATTTTCTCCTTTATGTCTCACATCATCCCCATGGAGTCCGTGGAGAAATAGTTTGGCTTCCATTGTGTACATGGGGCTCAAACAGTAAAAGAGACTTGGCCCCAGTCACCAGACTATACCAAATAGCCCAGCTCTGGTGCCCAAGCACCTTCAGGCTTCTCTCCTCTCCTTCTTTATATCAACGATGACATCAACTCCCTGACCTCTCCCCTCTCCAGAATGCTGGCTGGGTGATTGGGTAAGCAAATATAAATAGAAAAAAATAGATTGCATTCCAAGCACTAAGTAGGCAAGATAACTGACCACTGATGCCACACTACGGACCTTTAGAGCATCTTCCTGACACTCTCCAGCTAAAAAGGAACACAGACAAG
This sequence comes from Bos indicus, assembly GCF_029378745.1. Taxonomy (NCBI): domain Eukaryota; kingdom Metazoa; phylum Chordata; class Mammalia; order Artiodactyla; family Bovidae; genus Bos; species Bos indicus. The sequence continues at coordinate 31,083,961 of NC_091784.1, read as the reverse complement.
TGACACCAGCAATCCCGAGGCTTTAACCAACTGTCTTGTAGGAGCAAGCCCAGTGTGAGTTATTCTAAGCCAGATGACAGGATTGGAATTCAGTAATGTTTCAGAGGTACTTTTAGATCCAAGTAGAGGAGGAGTGTTATAAAGAGCTCTATAAAAATGGTTTAAAATAACACGTGGAGGGAGAGAGGAAGCAGAAGCACAGACAGACCTGAATCGTCTCAACCTGAGCAGGCTTACCACGAACAAACTGGGTTTGCTGAAAGCCCCGTGGTGCTGGGCCTAGCAACACCTTTGGACTGCTCCTAGGCTCAAGAACCAGGAGCCTTTTCCTGCTGAGGGATGTGAATTCTCCAGATCCTTTACGTGTGAATTAGAAATAAGCCCAGGTAGGACTTCCCTGGTGGTCCAGTGGTTAACAATCTGCCTGTCAGTGCAGAGGACATGGGTTGGATCCCTGGTCCAGGAAGATCCCACAAGCCGTGGAGCAGCCAAGCTGGAGTGCCTCCACCGCTGAGCCGGTGCCCCGGAGCCCGTGCTCCCCAACAGGAGAAGCGCACCGCAGCTGGAGAGCCGCCCTCACTTGCCACAACTGGAGAAAGCCTGCACGCAGTGAAGACTCAGCACAGCCGAAAATAAATAAGAAACAGGCCAAGGCAGATGTCTTCCTAACTCGTGTGGAGTGTCTTGGTAGTGGCAAAGACCGTCAGCATTTTTCCAGGACTTGCTGAATCTCTGAAGTCTACTAGAATTCCGGAATTGAGGGTTCCTTTGTTTCTTAGCAAGAGCAAAGGGACAAGTTCTCTGTCTTTCAGTCCTTGGTGAACGAGACCTTGAGACTTCATAATTAAAATGGATTTAATAGAGGCCAGAAGCGGGGATATGTGCCCCAGTAAGCAGCCATCTCCCGTCAGTAGGAGAGTGTGTCCTTTGTATTTAAACAGTTTCTCCAAAAGGCTCTAAATGAGATTTGGGACTTAAACAAGATTTGGTGTGATTTGCTAATTACCCAAGTTACTATTACCTGATTAACACAGGAATCCTAATAGTCTGTTGCACTGCCTTTCTTCCGGGTGCCAGGAGGCCTGACATCTGTCACCTGCTCACTTGGAGGCATTTTAATTAACCCAAATTATGTATGTCTTTTCTGCTTCATGATTTGGTGCCTGGATTTTATATTTAAAAGTTAATAGCTACCTAAAGGAGGGTGGCTGCCAAAATACAAGGAGCGAGTGCCTGCCAGATCTGCTTGTGGCTGAGAAGCAAGTGGAGATCTTGGTTTATTCCAAGTAGTCAGAGTCGGAGATTATGCACTGGATGCTAAGAAGGGCCTCAAAGTGACCAGCCACAGACGTCAGGAATGAACACCTTCTAATCTCACTTTGCCTGACTGGCCCTAGCAAAGGCCTCTGACACAATGATGTTGTAACTGGAAGGGTTGGAACTAGAGGAATTAAACTTCTTTCTCCAGATCACACAGGAGGCCAGGCCTACCGTTTGGATTTTTAATATAATAATAATAATCAGTCGTGTCCGACTCTTTGTGACCTCATGGACAGTAGCCCATTAGGCTTCTCTGTCCGTGGGATTCTCCAGGCAAGAATACTGGAGTGGGTTGCCATTTCCTTCTCCAGGGAATCTTCCCAACCCAGGGATTGAACCCAGGTCTTCTGCATTGCAGGCTGATTCTTTACCATCTGAGCCACCAGGGAAGCCCCAGTAATAATGACTTTCCTCTTCTGACCACCAGAAGACTTGCATTTCAGAAGTGGAGTGTCGGTGTGATACAGCCATTTAGGTGAGAGTCTCTGAAGGTTTCCCTGGAGATCAGAATGGCTTCGGGGTGTGCCAGCGGGCTTGCTCTATACAGCAACTGGTAACAGTCTTTCCCTCAAATCAAGATGACTTATTTACCTTGTTCTGAGTTCTGAAGCTTGTCCATATGCTGAAAGGGCTGAACATCATCCAAGTCTGGGGCCTATGTTCTTTGTGATCAGACTCTTTTCTCCTAAAACAGGCATGGTGGTGCTGTTGGTAAAGAACCCCCCTGCCAGTGCAAGAGACATAAGACACCGATTCGATCCCAATATCAGGAAGATCCCCTGGAGAAGGAGATGGCAACCCACTCCAGTATTCTTACTGAAATCATGTATACGTTGTGAAAGGATCCAGTTAATTAATACATTCATCACCTTATTTACATATGTACTTACGTATGTGTATGTATTTTTGGCAAGAATATTTAAATTCCACTCTCCCAATAAATTTCTTATTCAGCCATGAGAAAGAAAGAAATGCTGTCATTTGGTTCATGGATAGATCTTGAGGGCACTTTGCTAAGTGAAATAATCCTTATTTCACAGACAGACAAATACTATATATCACCTATATATGAAGTCTTTAAAAAAAAAAAAAAAGTCAAACTCAAGAAATAGCAGAAAAGTGGTTGCCAGGGACTGCAGCTGGGGGATGAAGAGAAAAAAGATAAGTTGGTTTAAAAAAAATAAAGGTACACCTTTCAGTTATAAAATGAATAAGGTCTGAGGAAAGTGAAAGTCAGTCAGTCATGTCTGACTCTCTGCAACCCCATGAACTATACAGTCCATGGAATTCTCCAGGCCAGAATACTGAAGTGGGTAGCCTTTCCCTTCCCCAGGGGATCTTCGCAACCCAGGGATGGAACCCAGGTCTCCCACATTGTAGTTGGATTCTTTATCAGCTGAGCCACCAGAGAAGCCCAAGAATACTGGAGTGGGTAGCCTATCCCTTCTCCGGCAGATCTCCCTGACCCAGGAATCGAAATGGGGTCTCCTGCATTTCAGGCGGATTCTTTACCAGTTGAGCTGCCAGGGAAGCCCAAGATCTGTGGATCTAGTGTTAAATGTGGGGACTACAGTTCAGAAAGCTTCATTTTATATTTCTTCTTTTGCTTTGTTGTTTTCTGTTTTGATTTCTTTTCAAATGAGATTATGTTGTACATATTATTTACCAACTTGTTTTAACAGCTTTGTTCAAATATAATTTATATGCCAGAAATTCACCCATACTAAGCATACAATTAAATTAGTTTTAGTAAATTTACAGGGTTGCATAACCACAATTCAGTTTTAGAACATTTTCGTCCCACCAGTAAAATCCCTCATGAGCACCTGCAGTCTGTGGCCTTTATCACCCTCGGTCCCAGGCAGCCACTAATCCACTTTCCGTCTCTGTATGTTTGCCTTTTCTGAACATTTTGTAAAGACAGAATCATACAATACATAACCTTTTGCATCTGGCTTCTTTCGTTTAGCATAATGTTTTCAGGGGCATCTGTGTTGCAGAGCGTATTAGTAGTTTATTCCCCTTTATCGTTAAATAGTATTCCACTGAATGGATATACCGTATTTTATTTACCCGCTCACCGGTTAAAGCGCAGTTGTTTCTACTTCTGCCTTTTTTTTCTTTTTTGGTCGTGCGTGGCCTTCGTTGCTGTGCAGGCGAGCTTTCTCAGGGTAAGTGGGGCCGCCTTTGAGTTGTGGTGCAGAGGTTTCTCACTGCAGTGGCTCCTCTTGGTTTGGAGCACAGGCTCTGGGCACGTGGGCTTCAGGAGTTGCAGCTCAAGGGTTCTGAAGCACAGGCTCAGTAGATGTGGTGCACAGGCTTAGTTGCTCTGTACGCGGCATCTGGAGTCTTCTCAGACCCGGGATTGAACTTGTGTCCGCTGCACTGGTAGACGAATTCTTATCCACGTTTACCATCAGGGAAGTCCCTTTTGGCTGTTATTAATAATGCTGCCATAACATTTACATTTAAATCTTTGAGTGGATATATGTTTTCATTTCTCCTGCTAGATACATAGGAGTGAATTGCTGGATCATACAGTAAATTTCAGTTTAATTATTTTGAGATACTGCCAAATTGTTTTCCAAAGTGGCTGTACCATTTTATTAATGTTCCCCCGGTAACCTATGAGGGTTCTGATTTTTCCACATTCCCATCAACATTTGTTATTGCCTGTCTTTGTGATTATAGCCATCCTATGAATAGGAAGTGGTATTGCACTGTGGTTTTTAACCTGCATTTCCTAATGACTAATGATGCTGAACATCTTTTCAGGTGTTATTACCCATTTGTATGTCTTCTCTGATGAAACACTGTTCAAATCTTTTGCCCATTTATCATATTTGGTGGTTTGTCTTCTTAGTATTGACTTTTAAGAGTTCTTTATATATTTTTGTTAAAAGTCCCTTATCTGATATATAATTTGCAAGCATTTTCTCATAATCCACAGGGCTTCCCTGGTGGCTCAGATGGTGAAGAATCCGCCTGCAGTGCAGGAGACCCAAGTGCGATCCCTAGGTTGGGAAGATCCCCTGGAGAAGGGAATGGCAACCCACCCCAGTATTCTTATCTGGACAATTCCATGGACAGAGGAGTCTGGCGGGCAACAGTCCATGGGGTCATGAGGAATCAGACATGACTGAGCCACTAACACCTCACTTTCTCCCAGTCAGTGGCTTGACTTTTCATATTCATAATGGTGTCTTTTGCAGTAAAAAGTGTTTAATTTTGATGAAGTCCAGTTTGTCCATTTTCTTCTTTTATAGATTATACTTTTGTTGTTGTTATCTAAGAAACCTTTGCATAATACAAGGTCACAGAGACTCTCATCTATTTTCTTTTGAAAGTTTTATAAGTTTAGCTCTTACACTTAAATCTGTGTGATCCGGTTGATCTTTGTGTATGATATGGAGAGTCTAAATTAATCTTATTGCATGTGGATATTCACTTGTCCCAGAACTCTTTCCTATTTAAATCCCCTGGCACTTTTGTCAAAGTCAGTTGACTATAAATATAAAGATTTATTTCCAGACTCCTGATTCCTTTACCTTTGATCTATACATCTATCCTCTGTCATACCAAACTGTCTTGATTTCTGTGTCTTTGGGTAGGATGTTTTGAAATTGGGAACTGTGCGTCCTCCAACATTCTTCATCTTTTTTAAAAGATTATTTTGACTATTTTGGCTCCTTTCCATTTCCATATAAATTTTAAGATCATCTTGTCAATTTTTACCCAGAAAAGGTCTGCTGGGATTTTGATAGGGATTGCATTTAATCCCCAGATCAATTTGGGTAGAACTGCCATCTTAACAACATTGAGTCTTCCAAGCCATGAATATGGAATGTCTTTCCATTTATTTAGATCTTCTTTAAATTCTCTAAGTGTTTTGTATTTTTCAGAGTACAGTCTTATACTTTTTTGTTAAATTTATTCCTAAGCATTCTTTTTTTTTTTTTTTTCATGTCTTCTGTGGGGTTGTGAGAGGAATTTTTAAAATTTCTTTTTGAATTGTTCATTGATATGTATATAGAAATGTGATTGAGTTTCACATGTTGATCTTATATCCTGTGATTTTGCCCTATTTGCTTATTAGTTCTAATAACAGTAAACTGGTAGTTGTTTTGTGGGTTCCCCTGGATTTTCTATGTATGGGATCAGGCCGTCTGTGAATAACCACATTTTGGCATCCTCCTTTCCCATATGGATGCCTTTTATTTCCTTTCCTTGCATGACGCAGAATTTTAGGGGCTAAACTCACCTAATGTCCTGGCAAATTTCCATGGTTATGCTCATAGTACGGATGAGGGGACAAGTTGCCAACTCTCACAATTTCACATGAGCCTCGTGGAGGCGGAGAGAAGAATTGGTGACTGCTATAGCAGAGGAGTAGAAATGCCACTTGGCACAGACGTGTGGTTTCTTGATTTTCCTCTTAGCGGGTGGTTCTTTCAGCAACCTGACCAGAGAAGATGTGAAAACCCCTGAAACGAGCTTGAAAGAGCCCTGAGCAGGCAAAGATAGATGCCACACATCCTCCAAGCTCATTTATGTAACCCACTGGAAAAATCCCTGATCTGTGCAGAACCTCATCCCCAAGCCTACATGTTGTTTTAACAAGCATGGCTATTTGGCTTTCTAGGCTTTTTTTGTTTTGATTTTTGGTTTGGCATGGGTTTTTTTTTTTTTTTTTCTTTGTAACTGTGCTTTAGGAAGAGTATTGGAGAAGAGACAAACCAAGAGCTGAACTCAAAGGACACCAGAAAATGAAAGGAGGATAGCTAACAGTGAGGGAAGAAATTGAGAAACCATCAAACACTCCACATACATTTCCTGGACTCCCGCTAGTGCAAGCCTTGTGCTCACAAAGTTAAAATCACCACTAGCAAGTCAACTGAAAGCAACTCTTCAGTCTTCATGGGCTGCGAGGGCATCAGCCAAGCAAGCCAAAATTCCAGTTGGCCCATCCATTTCTTCTGTGGCTGACAAATCAGACTCCAGTGCAATACTTGTAACTTTCACCGTGTTTGTTAGCGTGAACCCATTGTTCTGGTTTTTCAGGATCTCTTTGGATTCCCTTTCTGGGGTTTGTGCCAAAGATTAATAACTAGGTCAAACAGTTATTTCTCACAGAGAATATAAGCGCCTGTCCTCACAAAAGTTAAACCCCATTCACTGTAGAATGAACACATTAGCTCCCATAGTTTTGTTTTGTTTTCTCCCATAGCCTTTTTAAAAGATCCTTATCAAGGAATATTAGGAAAAGGTACAGAGCAACAAAGTAAAAAACCTGCCATCTAGCCAGGCTTCTCGTTGTTGGAGTGGGAATTTACAGGTAAACAAGGGAAGAGGTTAGACTGATTCACGTGGAAATGGATCCATCAGGGACATCAGAATGAGCTCATGTTTAGGTACAGATGGTTGCGTAGATAGATCTGTGACTATGCACACATATGTTTCTGTACGTTGTCAGCTGAGAGGGCCTAAAAGAAAGGACACCCCAGTAGCAATAAGCACACCTTCATCTGGATCTTGGTTTCTAATACCATTCTCCAATTAAAAGAAGAATAGATGATAAGGAAAATGGCCAGCTGTAGGATTAGGGCAGGAGATATACAAGATGAGCCCAGAGAAATGTAGAATGCCAAAAGGTAAGAAAGTGCTACAAAAGAAAAAAAATGAATGGAGATATGTCACAGGCTTCCTAGGAGTCAACTGAAAGAGTCCCTAGTGGCTAAACCTGGAGCAATTTGAGTAAAACAACAAATAAAGTAACATGGCATTTTGACCCACAGTATAACTACCCATAATGCCATACTGATTATAAATAAATTAATAAATGTAGGAGAAGAGGTAAACCTTTCATGCAGAAGAATTCCAAATAATGCTTGTAAAAACTCTACTCTTAAGAAGGGGAAACCTAACTCCCCTCTCCTTAAATCCGGTTTGTGCATGTTGACTTCCAAAGAATGTAGTATGGAATTTCCCTGGTTGTCCAGTAGTTCAGAATCCGCCTGCCAGTGCAGGGAACATGGGTTCAATCCCTGCTCCAGGAACGTTCCACATACTGCAGGGCAACTAAGCCCACAGCCGTAACCACTGAGCCCACGAGCCACAACTAGTGAGGTCATGCATGGAGCCCGGGCTCCAGGAGAGAAGCCAACACTGTGAGAAGCCCACGCACAGCAACAAAGACCCAGAATAGCCAAAACAATCAATAAATTAAACAACAGCAACAAAGAATACAATATGAAGGGAGCAGGGGCTTGCTATACAGGGAGACAGCTGACAAACACGACTTCATACTGGTGATCAAGGTCAACGTCAGTAGTCATAAACCATGTTGATAGTATATACTCTTGATATTATTAACGACGTTTTTATCTCTGTGATCTTCCTCGCCAAAACCTTTACATTCAGTCTTATTATAAGAAAAAAAATCAAACGCATTCCAATAGTGGAATAGCCAATAAAATCCAAAACACTGCTAAGGTCATCATAATCAAGGAAATTCAGACAAACTGCCCCAGCTCAGAGGAGCCCAAGGAGACGTGATGCCTAACTGTAATGTGGTATCGTGAATAGGATCCTGGAACAGAAAAAGGATACTAAGTAAACACTAAGGAAATTGAAATAATGTACGGGCTTAGGACTTGCCTGGTGTTCCAGTGCTTAAGACTTTGTCTTGCGATACAGGGTTGTTGAGTTTGATCCCTGGTCCAGGAACTAAGGTCCCATATGCCTCGTGGGCAAAAGATCAAAACATAAAACAGAAGCAATGTTATAACAAATGCAATAAAGCCTTTAAAAATGGCCCACATCAAAAGAAAAAAACTTTAAAAAATAAATAAAAATAAAGCATGGACTTTTAGTTGGTAATAATATATCAATACTGGTTCATTACATGTAACAAATATTCCATGCATTAGTAAGATGTTAATAGGGGGAACTGGGTGTGGGGGTGTATGGAGATACTTTGTACTATCTTCTCAGTTTCTATTTCAATCTAAAATTTTTCTGGAAAAATGAAGTCTACTTCCAAGAAAGAGCCACCATCACCACCAAATTTGAAAAACTTTAAAGGGTTACCATCAATTATCTGGAAATTATGTTTGTGAGAAAACCTTATTCCTTTATGACAATGGATAAGTGAAGCATTGCTGAATTATCTCTGCCTCTCTGAACAAGTTAATGTTTCTAAGAAAAAGAAGGAAGGGAGAGAGGGGAGAAGGAAGAAAATACAAGTGTCTGTGTGTGTGTGTGTGTTTAAACAAGAGGAAAAAGTGAATTCTAAATTGTTAAAACCTTGGAGTGGAACTTAATCTAATTTATAAGCAGTTCCACTAGAGATGTGTGAGGATTTTTTGTTGTTGTTGTTAAAGAGAAAAACTAGTTTCAAGCATTATTAAGCTTTTTTTTCCCCTCCCAGAAGCTAAGAAAACCATCTGTGAGAACCTGTTTGCATGTTTGTTTTCTACAATAAAATGCAAAATACTTCTTCCTGTTAGCGGATTATACCATATGTCTCTCCCTGTAACAAAATCAGCATGTTTATTAATGAACCCAATCAGAGGCAAAGATTTAGAAAGATTTAAGGAACCGAATTTTCCATTCAATATTTCAGCAAAAGAAACTTCTGGTTAGACATCATTGTTGTGCTTGGAAAATAGAAGCTTTGTTTTTGCTTTGAAATCAACTGACTTGGCAAGGGACAGAGAGCAGGAGGAGAGCCCCTTTGAAAAAAAAAATTTTTTTTTAATTCTGCATTTAAGAAGGGCCCTTTCTGCCTGATGATTCCCCTGCTGATTTATCCACAGTTTATATGTGATTAATATTTAATTTGATCAGTTTCATTTTTCCAGACAGACTAATTAAAGTGCCTGATGGCCCAAATCCTCCATATCTGAACGTAGTGGCAGGCCTGTGGGCTTCCGAGAGTGACAGGAAGCAAATGGGTTAGTTTCAACCATGTTGGAGAGAGCAGCCCACGGTACCCATCGTGGAGATATCTTGATAGTTCCAGCACACCACCCTCCCTGGCAGCCCTGTTGACCATCTGGGTAACCAGGATGGCTGGTGGCATTGGGTGTGGCACAGCCCATTGGAAAAAAAGAAGTCAGACCCAGCACCCACATGACTAGTTCAGGTTCAAGACTAGTTCAAGTTCAGGGTGCTGTCGTGAGCCAAGAGGCTTGCTCTCGCTAGGCTCCAGTTTGCTCATCTGATACAGAAGTATTTCGGCTTTGCTGTCCTTTTATTTCTGAACTTGTGTAACAGTGAACTTGGCAGGAGACCATAAGTAGTGAAAGTCTTGAAAGCCACACTCTGGGCAGATGTTAGGGTAGATGCTCTGTCCGATCCCTGGGTCTGGAAGATCCGCTGGAGGAAAAAATGGCTCCCCACTGCAGTGTTCTTGCCTGGAGAATTCCATGAACAGAGGAGCCTGCCAGGCTACAGTCCGTGGGGTGGCAGAGTCAGACACAACTGAGCGATCAACCCTTTCACTTTCTGTTCTAGTCATTCATCCTCCATCCAGGTCTTCTTTCTAGGTGGTGTGGACAGAACCCTGGAAACTTAGTTCTCGTGTCATTGTTTATCACATGCTATGGCTTCTTAAAAGTCTTACAAGAAAATAAAACACTACCAGGGCACAACTTCAAGGGGGAAAAAAAAAAAAGGGTCGATGCTCCTTGGAAGGGCAAGGGGAGCCAGTGTGAGGCTGGGCCCAAATGACCCCTTTACCTTCTTCACAGGGTCTGTCGGGTAGCATTCTTGTGCTGTGGTCGTGATACACATGGATCTCAACAATGCAGCTGGTTACCAAAAGTCAACTCTATCCTTGTAGGCATTAGGAAAAAAAAATCTCCATGTTCTAAATGAGCAAATGAGAGCAGCAGGGAGGTCTGGGTGACTTTGGTAACTACAGAAAGAACTACTGTAAAATTTGGGGACTTGGGCAGGTAGAGGTAAATATTTGCAAGTGGATGGTAGTAAAGGTTATTCCTTTTTAAATGTTTCTTCATTTATTCATGATGGTGCTGGCTCTTCACTGCTGTGTGCAGGCTTTCTCTAGCTGTGGCGAGCGGGAGCTGCTCTAGTTACAGTGCACAGGCTTCTCATCACGGTGGCTTCTCTTGTTTTGGAGCACGGGCCCTAGAGCAGATGGGCTCAGTAGTTGTGGAGCATGGGCTTAGTTGCCCCACAGCGTGTGGAACCTTCCCAGACTGGGGACTGAACCTATGTCCCCTGCATTAGCAGGCAGATTCCCAACCACCGGACCACCAGGGATGTCCCCTAAGCTGATGACTTTCTTTAATGTATTTTATTTTATTTTTGGCTGTGTTGGGTCTTCATTGCTGTGGAGGGGCTTTCTCAAGTGGCAGAGGGCTGGGGCTGCTCTCTAGGTGCAGCCTGTGGGCTCCTCATTGCAGCGGCTCCTCTTTGTTTCGAGGCACACCTCTAGAGTAGGGGCTCATAGTCGTGGCTCAGGGCTTAGTTGCTCTGCAGCACGTGGAATCTCTCCAGACAAGGGATCGAACCCGTGTCCCCTATTTTGGCAGGCAGATTCTTAACCACTGGACCAGCAGGGAAGTTCAAGCTGGATGGTTTTTGAAAAGGATTTGTAAGGTTGCATTGGGAATCCTAGTTGGAAAGCCTTTCAATTCTTCAACTACCCCATCTCTGGGATGGACACTTAGTAGTAGCCCCGAAGCTGACTAAGTCCTCAGACACCCTGCCGTCTAGAGAAAAACACTACACACCAACGAACCGCATGTTCTCCAAGAGTGCTCTTTAGCCCTTGGATGCTCTGGCTTCCCTTCAGATGTCTCTTAACTTCGTGGCTTTCTCTCCTCAAAGGAGCTAGCCCAGAGGCAGAATGTCAGATGCTTAGCAACAAAGTCCACTACATCGTGTGGCCAGGCAAGAGGGAAGCCAAGGGCTGCAGAGGCTGAGAAGCTAGCTGCCCAGGGGCCAAGATAAGGCTGTGCGACTGATGAGGGAGGGCACCCGGGGAAGATCCAGAAGCCGAGTTCCCAAGTACTGCCCAGAGGATAGGGATCAGCTGTCTTGTTGAACAGTGGCCTTGGATGATGAGTGCGCTGAGGAGCCATGGGTTGAAGCTTTAAGCCTATGTTGATTGGATTTGCTGTAATAGTTGGCTTTGCTCTCGTCTAACACCATTACAGAATGTTCATTCAGTTCAATCCAACAGACATTCGCTGGGTTCCTGTTCTTGCCAGGTAACAGAGCTGTACTCCGTGGATGCAGAGGTGGATAAAATAAGTCCCTTCCCTGATGAAACAATAAACACCATCCATCATGATAGATATTAGATTATCTGGAGAGAACAGTGGAGACAGACCCCTCTGGACAGTTGAAAGTGTGCGGTTAGATGACCACTGATCCATTGACCCTAGTCAGGCACTGTTGAAAACCTAGACCCTGCTGCTGGAAGCAATCCTTTGAGTTCATTAGAGGAGCATTTCATTAATTCTGTTAAGGAATGTTAAGAGGAAAGGTGTAACCTGAAAAAATGATCCCATGAACAAACAAGTGGGTTAAATGAAGCTAGACACATTGCTTTCCTGGGCAGGTGGTTTTCACCTGCAGACTTCGCAGGGACATGAGTATACCAGGTATACTGGGTGCATATCCCAGAGGAGGGCTGTCACTGAGGGAGTTGACTTGGGAATCTCCTTAGAGCTGGGGCCTTCATTCCTTGGCCCCTGGCACTGTGTCCCTTCTGGAGCTGAGACTTCGTGGAGTTGGCTTCCAGCCCCGGCTCTCTCACTCTGGCTGTGATTGCTTGGCCTTGGGAAATCTTCTCCCCCTTCTGACCCCATTTCCTCATCTAGAAAATGTGGTAGTGACACCGGCCTGTCTTACAGGGTCGTTATGAAATGCTGTATGGAAAAGCGGTTTGTACCGCTAAGGACCAGGATTGTGATTACAGCAAAGTGACGATCCTGGTTGTGACAAAGCCCTCCAGGCTTCATTCCTTGACAGCTCTGAGGCTCGAGACCTGTCTCCCTTTCCTGAGATTTCCCTTTCCTCATGATCTTTACGCGCCTCTCTGGGCTACTTCTCGTAACCTTCCCTTACATTAAACCCCAGAGGCTTCCAGTTTTGAATCTTTCTTTCCACCCTGGACTGTTTTCTCTCGGGTTTTCCTTGTGTCAGCATTCCCTGTATACCCACGTTTCTGTCTCTAGTGTTAAGTTCTCTTGTGAGCTCTGGATCCAGACCTCCAGCTTCTCACCAGGCATCTCTGTGTGATCGCCTCCAACTCAACCCCACACGTGTGCTTCTTTGTCTCTGAGGGTCGTCTTAAGTGCTGCTGGGAAATTCCTGCCCGTCTTTCGAAACCCAACTCAACTGCCTCCTCTGTGTGTGTCCTCCTCTCTGCTCCCAGAGAACTCTGTCCCGACATCTGACACCCCACTGCTCACACTGGCGCTGTGGTTATCGGCGGGGGTTTTGTGGAGTCAAGGACTGTTGGTTACTTGTGTTTAAATCCTCATCACTAAGCAGAGCGCAGGCCACGTGGCCTCCAGTCTGTTAAGCTGGATGCATATGTCTCATTCTAGTCATGCCTCTGCAACAGAGGGGAGTTTCATCTTTAATGCCACATCTGGCTTTACACCAGAGGCCTGAACCTGCCGGGTGACAGTTTTGTTCTTTTCCCCGCCAGCTAGGGCTTGTGGGTACCCAGAAGCAGAACCCCCCCCACAGAGGGGCCAGAGGAGGCCACAGGTGCCGCTGGCTGCAGCCACCCCTCGGCTCTGAGCCAGCCAGCCCCCGGCCATTGACCGCGGTGACGAACAGGAGGCCCACCCCCTCTCCCCCAGCTCTGGCCAAGCCGTGTTGATATTCTGGCGGCATAGCCGAGCTTGTTATTGAGCACATGCTTTGCAGATTAGCCTGTTTGTATAGCCAATCGAACATGTGCTCCATTAAAAATTAAAGCATCCTGTTTTAAGGATGGAGCAGGAGACATCAGCTGTGCCACTGTGTAGCAGACATGCAAAGCCCCAGAGCCCATTACCATAGGTTACAGCAAATGTTAATCAGTGCCAGCGCAGTTAAATAATGCAGTTTGTGCAGATGGCAGCTACTACATCTCCTCGCAGATGTGTCCTCCGGTCCCGGAGGTTGCTGTATCACAGGAGTTGTCAGGAGCAGTCAGATCTGATGCTGACTGTCAGCGTCACCTTTTGTGTCTGCGCGCATCCACCAGTCAGCCAAGAGGCGATGCAGGCCCTCCTTCCAGAAGCCGGAGCAGAGAGTGTTTGCCTGTGGCTCCGAGTAAGGCAGGAATATTTTGCCAGGTAGCCAAGAGGACCCACAGCACACGGCCTCAGTCTGTTCCATGAAGCAACCCAGCTGCACCCCGCACGCGCGGCGTCCAAGCCAGGTGGAGTCAGGAGGCTCCCACCTTCGCTCTTGCCAGCTCTCCTGTTGCGGGTGGGGAGCGTTGATGAGTTGTTCCCTGGCTGGCACAAATGTTGAGACACGTCGCTGTCTCCGAAGTTGGAGTTCCTATGGCTCCCACTGTGCAGACGGGGCCTGATTCGGAGCAGCGATGTGTTGTTCCAGAAGCCCAGGCACTTGGTTCCCTGGTCCAGGTGTCCCTACCCTTGGGTCCCCAAATAGACACTCAATGCAAAATTAAGGAGCAAATCACTGTTTGCATTGCCGGAAGTTAAGAAGCAACTGATGGTAGAAGGAAAAGATCAAACTCAGCACTGGGCTAGTTCTTAGTGAAGAACTAGTAGTTCTTTCCTAGCAACGAAGCAGGAGGAGGGGATCTTTCAGTGAAGGGACTGATACCCGCTGGCATTCACCCATAAACCCCTGGGAGCATCCCTTCAGTCGGTCAGTGACAGTAGCAGGTAAAACTGTTGTTTAGTCGCTCATTTGTGTCAGACTCTTGTGTGAACCCATGGACTGTAGCCTGCCAGGCTCCTCTGTCCATGGAATCCTCCAGGCAAGAATACAGGAGTGAGTTGCCATTTCCTCCTCCAGGGGATCTTCTCACCCCAGGGAATAAACCCACATCTCCTGCATTGGCAGGTGGGTTCTTTACCACTGAGCCACCAGGGAAGCCCAGCAGGTACAATTACTGAGCCCCATAAATGGAAACCTCTGTCATCAAGAGAAGATGAGACTAAACTCAAGTAATCAAGTATAGGGCATTTTTAAATAGAGAAGCAGAGACGATGTCTCTTGGTATAGTTGAATGATTTACTTAAAGGTGTAACTTCAGCTTTGTGAAAAATGCACCACTATAGGACAGCCCCTTCCTGAGTATTATCAAACATGTGAGTGATGATCTAGCCGTGAGAAAAATAGTAACAAAGTTTATTCATCCTGCTGTCTTTCTGGACTGTCCAGCTGTGTTCCCAGGCGGAGCGCATTGCTTGCTGTGATGTAGTGTGTTGCTGTACATAAGTGCACTTGTAGAAACGAGGCTCGGGAGCAAAGCCTTCTAGCTGTCCTTCTCCTCCCCTTCTATGAAAACAGATAAGTTGTTCCTCCTTCATCTTAAGAAAATGCTACTTTGAAAGCCATGCAGCAGGTTATATCACGTCTGCCCTTTCTTAACCACTACCACCCCCTGCCCGAGTTTGTTGAACTTTTTAGTGTTGTAGTTGAACAGTCTTTACACTACGACTCAGTGTTCACGAGGGCAGTCCGCCTGAGCCTCCTGACCTCCTTGCCTCCGGTGGTCTTCCTTCCATCCACCTCAGCCCTCCAACCCCACTGCCATGCCCTCCATCCTGTCACCACTGATAACAATACCAAGTGTAGGGTTGTGATTTCCTGGTCTTTGGAGACATGGAGGTCAAGGAAATGGGGAGTCCAGGAGGCTTGCCGGAGGACCCTGACCATCCTGGACTCCTCATTCCTTGACCTCCCTGTCTCCAATGATTGGGAAATCACAACTCCAAAGACTGTAAGACTCCCAGTGCTGGCCTCAAAAGTTCTTCCCATCTGTAGCATACAGTAAGTCCCCTCCATACAAACAGATTCCATTCTGCGAATACATTTGTAAGTCCAATTTGTTTTTAATTCCAACAGAGTTAGCCTAGGTACCCACTAACACAATCAGCTATACAGTGCTGTACTGTGACTGGTTTATAATACTATTCATACCAAATGATACATAAGAGACAAACACACAAAAAATAAAACGTTTTTAATCTCACAGTACAATACCTTTAAAAGTACAGTAGTATAATACGGCCACTGGCATACAGGGCCTCATTCACGTCTTTGAAAGTTCATAACTTAAAGACTCCTATGTAGGGGACCTACTGTGCTTCACTGACAGGTTCCTTTCCTCTTGTTTTTCCTAAAACCTTTTTCTTAAAGCATCTAATGTCCTGTTACTGAGGACTAAAACAAAAAGTCCATCTAGTCAAAGCCATGGTTTTTCCAGTGGTCATGAATGGATGTGAGAGTTGGATTTTAAGGAAAGCTGAGCACCAAAGAATTGATGCTTTTGAACTGTGTTGTTGGAGAAGACTCTTGAGAGTCCCTTGGACTGCAAGGAGATCCAACTAGTCCATCCTAAAGGAAATGAATCCTGAATGTTCATTGGAAGGACTGATGCTGGGGCTGAAACTCCAATACTTTGGCCTCCTGATGTGAAGAACTCAGTCATTGGAAAAGACCCTGATGCTGGGAAAGATTGAAGGCAGGAGGAGAAGGGGATGACAGAGGACGACATGGTTGGATGGCATCACCGACTCAACGGAATTGAGTTTAAGTAAGCTCCAGGAGTTGGTGATGGACAGAGAAGCCTGGTGTGCTACAGTCCATGGGGTTGCAAAGAGTTGGACACGACTGAGCGACTGAACTGAACTGGAAACAAAGTTGTATAATACAGTTGATGTTTTTAGTGTATTGGGTTATGTCATTGAAAGCAGAATTAAGTAAAAGCAGAATGGGACAAAGGATTGAAAGTGTGACTTAAAGTTGCAACTCTCTGAAGTGCTTTGGGTATTTCAGTCTCTTGTTAATATATATATCATAGCATCTGTCCTTTTCCTTTACACAAGTCAGACTCTAGAAAGTTTTAAAAGTTTGTGTCTGTGATCAAAAGTGAGATAAAATGGTCCTTTTTCCCTGCCCTGGCTTGGAAGGAAAGTTTCCAAGCCAGGGGGAGACTGTCACTGCCATGTGGTAATTTAATTCCTCTAGTCTTTACTCTCCCTTTCTAAATCTTGGCATATGAGATCATAGGTTCCCTCTCCATTTTCAAATTGGTGTCTTTCTTGTTTTACATAAGAGTGTGATGCCTCATTTGAACCAGTATACCACCAAGACCCTTGCTCTGAAGACTGCATATTAGAATGCTTTGGGCTGCAAGTAACAGAAGGCCTAGCCAAAAATGGCCATAAAAGAGGGATGTTCAGTTAGTTATCTCACAAAATAAATGTCCAGAGTCAGCCATATGAGTGTGTAGGACCAGCTTCTCTGAGGATCTCCTAGCTTCTCCTTAAGTAGACAAGCTAGCTACTCCAGCTGTAAGCTTTGGGTCCCCACTTTATACTCCAGGAAAAGGAAGAGGACAGACCTCCTCCTTCATGTATGTTTCTTTGTATTTGGAGGGAAAATCCTTTTCAGAGGTTCTGCAGCATTTTCTCATTCATCTCATGAATGACAGGCTTGAACTTGGTCACCCATCTACCCAAACCAGTCACTAGCCAATACACGTTAACTTAGACCCTAGATCATCTCCTGGGCTGGGCCCATGGCTGTCCGATACCTGAACAGAGCTGGTTTTTCTGATAGCAGAGACCAGGGTGCAGTCTGCTGAGCAGACAACCAACTCTGCCACAGGCTGTCTTCTACAGCAGCACAACCTGTGGCTTCTGCTAGAAAAAAAACTCACTCCAGGTGGAGTAGAAGGTTAGCTTGGCATCTGTATTGATAGGCTAGGATACTATAAAGCCTTTAGAAGTGATCTTGGAATACTTGCTTATTTATGTCACCACGGGTGGCACCAGTGGTAAAGAACCCGCCTTGCCAATGCAGAAGACGTGAGACATGAGTTTGATCCCGGGCCAGGAAGACCCCCTGGAGGAGGGCAGGGCAGCCCACTCTAGTATCCTTCCCTGGAGAATCCCGTGGACAGAGGAGCCTGGCGGGCTACAGTCCACGGGATCACAAAGAGTCAGACACGCCTGAAGCAGTTTAGCACGTGTGCATGCCCTATTCATTTACATACCTTGAGGACGGCGCTTACCACACAGCACTGTGATTCTGTATCTGCGTGTCACAAGGGGCCCCTTATTTCTTGTGTCCAGAGCATCCAGGAACTTAATACAGATAGGGGCTCTCTCAGTGTTTGCTGAGTGAATGAATAAATGAATGAAATAAGCAAATAGTAAGATATTCTTTTAAGAAAACGTTTATCGATGTATAGTTGATTTACAATTTTGTGTTAGTTTCAGATGCACCACAAACTAATTCAGTTTTGTGTGTGTGTGTATATATATATATATGTACATTCTTTTTCAAATTATATTATAGGTTATTATATTGAGTGTAGTCCCCTGTGCTATACAGTAGATCCTTGTTGTTTGTTTTATATATGGTAGTATGTGTCTGTTAATCCCAAATTCCTAATTCATCCCCCACTTTACCCTTTGGTAACCATAAGATTATTTTCTGTATCTGTGAGTCTGTTTTTGCTTTGTAAATAAGTTCATTTTTATCATTTTTTATTCCATAAATAGGTGGGGATGTGATATTTGTCATTCTCAGACTCACTTCATTTTAGTATAATAATCTCTAGGTCCATGAGCAAGATATTGTTGAAGCATGTCTTATGAAGAATACTTGAAATAATTACAAATGTTTACCTGAATAATTGAATGAATGAACACACAAATGAACAAGCAAATGATGGCTGAAGTGTTCTTGAAGCTCAGTTCTGTGAACTGTTAAAATGACTATAAATGTTTGCCCAGAGAAGACAAGTTCTGAGGAATATAGAGAAAGTTCTGAGGAATATAGAGACTTTCTGCACTGCTGTACCTAAAATCCTTTCAAGTGAAAAAGAGATTAGAATCACCTTGTGGGATGTCTAAGGATAGAGCTAGGAAGAATGTATGGAAACTACAGGAAGACAGAGAGCTCTTTCTTGCTCTGAGCTAAAATCTCACAGTGGAGCTTTGTAAACATGGAACTACCTACCTCAGGAATGAGTGCTCTTGCCATCACCAAGCACTCGCCACTTGGCAGGATATTGTAAAGGAGAGGAAAGTTCCATTTATCACTGGAGATCGGACCAAAGGATGTTTATTCTCTGATGTAACCCAGTAGTCATACGGCTTTCTGAAATTTTAAGAAAATTTAAGGAACTAAACTCTTACCTCTAAAGACTGAAATGAAGGAAGCACTGCAGTTATTTCTAAAGTCACAAGAGATTTTATGCTGCTCTGAAACACCTGTGCGTAATCCCACCTGTGTTTATTATTCCCAATTATATGTGCTGTCCTCTGGAGCTCGATTTTGTGATGGAAGGATTTTTTGAAAATAAAAAGTTGTTGAGGACTTCCTCTGTGGTCCAGTGGTTAAGACTCAGCACTTCCAGTGCCTCCATTGCAGGGGCGCAGGTTCGATCCCCAGTCAGGGAACTAGGATCCCGCATGCCTCACGTGGTGCAGCCAGACTTGGGTTCATCTGTCTTAATGGGATCTGCGTGGATCATGAAAGTTCACCTTTGTACTCCTGTTGTCTTCGCAGAGAGAGTGAAGAGAAGTGCTCAGCTTCTGAGGGGAGGGGAAGTGAGGCTGCATCCCCATGTCTCTCTCACATGGGCTGTCTCACCGCCTAACCACAGAAGTGAAAGTCAGAGAAAAGAGATGGAGATTGAGAAACTCTGGGCCATCATTCACTCTTCTTGTCGTTATAGTGAGGAAGTGCACTGCATATGTATGTTCCCTCAGTAAAACAGGTGTTCTACCCTTAAAATGGTAATTATAGGCTATTTCAGATCAATGATCTTCACTTATGTCATATCACTGTGGTATTTTCTTCCACGGTTAACCACCCTGTGATATAGAAAGCTTGCTCACACTTGAAAAAATCAAAATGCATATAGATTTTCTGAAATAAGCCTCCTTTCTGGAGGTATTTTGTGGTTAGTTTCAATATGTAATATCCTGAGGAAGGTTTAGGTTGACTTTTTTTACTTGAGTATAAAATTTGAAAAGTAAAATCACTGTGCAATGAGCGATTTTACTTCCATTAGCCTAATGTCTTTGTGGTTTCATTTGAGGTCACCTAGTAGATTATTTTTCTTGCATTATTTCATCAGCTGTCAGTTTTATTAATATAATGTAATTCATTCAGTGCTGTGATTTTTAAGACATGACTGTAAGCACAGAAGGCAATGTGTTTTTGAAGTGTATTTGGATGATTGTAGGGTATCAGACTGCCTCAGTCTTCTTCATGCTCAGCGTCTGGAGGGTCACTTAAGGATTGTATATGATCTGGGATTGTCAAATGGTGATTCATGCCTGTGTTTTTATACCCAGCACATAAAAATATATCTGCAGCTTCTTTATTATCATCTTTTGAAAGACAATGGCTTGCTTGTGGGATATGCAACTGTGTTACTACTTAGGTTACAAGATATGTGGTATATCTCTTATTTAACACTAACAGTAACCCTTTCCAGGAGGTTCATTTCAAGCTCATTCTATTAACATATTCACTCTTTGGGCTTTGATTACAATGCCGTGAATTTATGTTTGCGTAGTTGGTGGGTATCATTCAGGAAATCATTTGAAGATTATTCCTTAAACAATAGATAAACACATCTTTCCCTAGTAGTTATGGAGAAATTACATATTGTCCTCTCTTGAACTTGAACATATGATGGAGGTCCTTGGAATCACCTGAAAAATTGGTTCTTTAGTTTGTATTTTGAATATGAGGATAATCTTTAAATGTTATAAATAAGAAAGCCCTACAGAGTAATAGTTGTAGCTTTTGCCATCTCGAAATTTGAAACATATAAAATGCATTTACTGAAAAACATGTGGATGAAATGATGTAATATCTGGGTTTGTTTTTTTTTTTTTTTTTTTGAATTGATAGATAATTGACATGATATTGCATTAGCTTCAGGTGTACAACATAATGTTTTGATTTTTTATATATTACAAAATGATCACCATGATAGGTCTAGTTATCATCTGTCAGCATGCAAAGTTATTACACTATTATTTACTATATTCCCTATACTGTACATTATATCCCCATGACATTTATTTTATTTTTTTTAATTTTATTTTATTTTTAAACTTTACAATATTGTATTAGTTTTGCCAAATATCGAAATGAATCCGCCACAGGTATACCTGTGTTCCCCATCCTGAACCCTCCTCCCTCCTCCCTCCCCATACCCTGCCTCTGGGTCGTCCCAGTGCACCAGCCCCAAGCATCCAGTATCGTGCATCAAACCTGGACTGGTGACTCGTTTCATACATGATGGGGTTTGTTTTAAAATTATCTGAAAAGATGGAAGCAGCTGGAATGGGTAGGGTGAAGATGAAACAAGGTTGGCTGTGAGTTGATTATTGCTGAAACTGGGTGATGGTAGATGGGCATTTATTGTATAAACACTTTCATATGTGTTTGAAAAACACATCCATTTCAAAAAAAAAAAATATGCCAGGACTATAGAGTGACTGTGAATTTACTTGTGCTTATAAAAGGAAAATGTATTTTTATAATCACCGAAGCATCTATATGTTTGAAAAATACCAATCATTACGTCAAAGTGGCATGTGATTTATGGAGCCTAGAGACAGAGCTTGGTGTTCCTGGCTTCCGTAACCCCTTTGCTATAACCACTAGAGCAGAATAGAGAAGCAAGTTCAAGGCAGCTCGATACATACTGTGTACACAACCACAGAGGACATTCCAAGCAACGCGAACCTTGAGAGCTGAAGCACGCGTGTCACTTCACGAACACACTGGTTGCTATGCTGCTTAGCAAAGGCAGTGCCCTGTGGAGGAGGCCGTGCTCGAGCAGTGAGAACATGGAACAGAGCGTGTAGGGCTGAGGCAGGCTGCAAAGTCTAGCACAGGAAGCAAAGAACCTGATCCGTTCAGAGCGTCAGGGGCCTCCAAGTAATAGCAGCCGTATCCTAATTCAGGCCCCGTCAAGCTTGCCCTTGGCCAACTGTCACCAAGGCCAAAAATACCCATGATTTCCTTTTCTGACCTCAGTCATATTGACCTACGCCTTCTGTCTCCTCCTCACGCAGAATTTAAAACATCTACATTGTATTTCGATTTCTGTAAAGATTAGAGAGTAGTCTCACTGTCTTTTGTTCCTGGCCAGTTTTCAGTGGGACCTTATTTCCTCGAAATTCTTGGCCTATAAAAGCATGCAGGCAAAATTACCCTTAATTTATAATTATATAGATTTTAAATCTCAGATTACATAGAATCAAATATCTAGAATGAATCAGCCCGAGGAAGGTGTTTCTTTTTTCAAAATTATTAATTATTGGAACATTATATAAAAAAATAACATTGAAACACTTAATTCATGGTTCAGTTCTGTTGTTCATTTAAAGGTTTAACTGGTTCCCACTGTTTAAATATCTCTATCTGATCTTTCATGCTAACCTAGCATGTCCAAAATATTGAAAACCAGATGAATGAGCAAGGAATTTAAGCAGTACTCCCCCAGTGAAGCCAGAAGGATTTTCTTGAGGAGGAAAAAAAAAAAAGAGTGCATGAAACTTATTTAACAAGAAAGATTTGAGTCAGGTAATCTACATAATATATCCACTGGCATTAAAGCTGTCATCTTGGTATAGCATTTCTGGTACGAATTTCGCAATAGCTGTCTTTCACTGTCGGTTCTAATAAAGAGTGTTGGTCAGCTTAAATTCCCTGGGAGCTCAGAGTTATGTTTTGTGAACTGCGTGTGCCTGAGGCCTCTCATGCATGATTTAAACTGCTTTGTAAATGTCAATAGGTGGAAAAGCATGGGATCCCTCGTAGATTTCTCCAAACCCTCAAAGATGAGTACGCCATGTATAAACCATGCTGCGCTCTCAAGGCCATTGCCGTTTTTTACTCTCGCCTAACTGGGGGTTTTAAGGTATTGCCAGGAGCAAAATATCAGTGTGTGCATGTCTCGATCCAACTAGCCAATGAAACCCTTTATTAAGAAAACCTTTGCACCAGAGAAACGTCTCCAGTGACCTGAGATGGGCCCACCTCATGAATGTTGAATGTTCTTCAAACTCTATTTCTTCATTCTTGATTTTTTATTTTTTTCAAAACACACATTTGACTCGATTGAATTTGCTGATCCCATAGCACTGCGTTCATTTCATGGACCCTGCTATGGAATGGTAGAAAACTATTTCCGTTGGGAGCTCCCAGACATGGGTCCCCTCCTGGTTCTGTCTGTCTCTGGCTTTTTTGTCATTGGGCAAGCCACTTAGCCTTTGAGGGGGGCCCCACTTTTTCATTCATTGAAGTTGAATCCAGGAGGTTGCATTAAATGATCTCCAGTTATTCCTCTCAGCTCTTGCATCATGATTCCAAGAGATAGTGACAGACAGCCAGTGTGACACTTTTAAAGCCATGGGAGCACATGGGACTTTTTAATTAGGCTTATTCTCCTGTCTTCCGGGCAGCACAGAGTGCCAGCAGGAGCCCCCAAACGGCCAGCAGCGATCGGGGCAAAGTGACCTCAATGTCAGCCCAAAGGCTCATCAGCTCATTTGCGTTCACAGCACTTCCTTGTGCTGTTTTCCCGTCAGCCTGTGCCCCCCTCACCGCCACCGCCCTGCAATATGTGCCCCCTCCACTCCTCGGATTCCTTAGCTGAAAGGTGTCTTCTAATGTCCGAAGAGGCTGAAGCTGGAATGGCATTCCAGGGTAGAGGCCCGCAAATGAGCAAAAACACTAGCCTGGCTTTCGCATGGGGGTTTCTGCTCCACTCTTGTACTGCCTTGCCCAGAGCCTAGGGACAGACGTGCTTGGAAAACGCTTGTCACATAATCATTGCAGAGCAAATTCGTTCAGAGTCAGCCAGGAAGACAGAGGTGGCCTTTTGTTCACCTTCTTTTATTTTTTCATTCCCACCCAGTTGCAAATGAGCAACTTTGGTCTTCTCTTTCCACATGCTCACTTTGTCACAGTGTCCTTCTGGGGCGACCATTTCCGGGGTAGCCCTGAAGCTGGCCTGCCACGTCTAATCCTGGCCCTCCTCTGACTGTGTGACCTTGAGCACTTCATGTAACCTCTCTGTGTCTGTTTTTCATCTGTGAAATGGACATCATCTAAGTACCTGCTTCAGCAGGTTGTGAGATTTAAATTCAGCTCTAACATAAAGCTCTAGAGTTGTGCCTGTCAATGTTATTAACATTGGTTTTTTTAAAAAAATTATTATTTAATTTGAACTTAAAAAAAGAAAAAGAACCAAGGACAAACCAACTGTCCTTTTTTTTCTCTTGGGGTGGGGGTGTGGTGGGGAAACACTTGCTTAATGCCCACCATCTCCACCCCAGTGAGGAGTGGTCTGAAGAGGGCAGAACCAGCGGTCCAGGGCCTTGCTCACTGAGGCCAGGCCCATGTTTGCCTGGTTAGGAGCACACCACGGCCATGTCCACACCACAGCTGGCTGGGAACTCCACAGCCTGGAGAGGCCTTTGGAACCCTGTCACCACCAGCGTTCCATCTGTGCGTTTGGAGAATTTCAAGTAAGCACCTTCTTCATCACCCCCTGCCATGACCTCAGGGTTACTTTCTGCGGTTGTTGACAAATTTTTAGACATCCCAGGTTTTATCAGCGGAAACCTTGAAGAGTGACAAATGGTTCTTGGAAGAGTTGGTACACACTCTAAAATGTCAGCTGGCTCGTTTATAACCGGCGATGTCCAGTGTCTAGGCCGTGCTATCAGCATGGTCTACCGATAACTCACCCTCACGATGCTCCGGGCTCCCCGAGCACTTTGTGCAGCTGTTGTGGTTGCAGACCCAGTTGACATCTATAATAGATATCAAATGGAGAGCCTCTTATTTTATCACTCTCTCTGTTTCAACACTGGCGGTCCCCGTGGACTGTCGGAAGCAGGCAGCCGGCACGTTATGGGAAAGGTGACTTGCTGAGTCCGGGTGCCCCGAGGACATTATTAAGTGCTGGGGAACCTTGTTAGCTCATAAAGTTGGTTCAAACCAATTATTGCTGTGCGACCATTCCCGTTGCCAAGAATGTAACTCTTTTAAATTCTTGCCCATAAAGCCGGTCTTTCCATGACATGATATCATAGAGCAGGGCTTCTGATCTGGCTGCGGTTGTGTCCCACTGGCTGCAAAGACTAAACATTGCATTTGCTGCTCAATACTGGTTACCCTTCAGTGCTTCATGGAGGCAGCAGGACTACTATTTATAGATTTACTCTCTGTCTCCCTAGTTCAGCGCAGTCAGTTTTGACACACTGTCCCAGTAATCTGATCAGCCATGCTGCTTTTAAATGAAGGTCTAGGCCTTGACCTCTGCAGAGAGGGTGACAGCTGTCAGATACAGATAGTAGGCTACAGATCCTGGCTGCTAAAACCCTCTCATTCATTCCCGTTACAGATCATTGACCACAGCTTGAAGCCGTGCTTTACAGTCGGCCGATTAGTTGGCAAGAGATCTACATACTGTATTAGCAAGGTCAACCACTGAGATAAAGGCAAAAACTCAAACCCTGCACTATTTTTAAACCAGTAGCCATTTGTTAAAGCTGGTTATTTTGGTACATGTCTCTCTTCCTTGCTTTTTTTTTTTTTTTTCTCTCTCTCTCAAAACAAAACTAAAGAAACTTGCTAAAACTCTCTGTCAGAGTTAATGAAGACGGTGAGATGATTCAGATCTGAGAAGGGTGTGGTCTTTCTCAGAAACTCTTTCAGGCCCTGCAGTGTAGACAGCTGTGTGAGCCATGCCCACTCCTTGTTTTAACCAGAGCATATTTGGAGAGCTCAGCCCAGGGATCCTAGAAAAGGTTTGACCCGTCCACGAGAGTGGGTTAGGCGGATCTGGCCTGCAGAGAGCTGAGTCATGGCTCACACAGGGTTTATTGAAATCCCCGCCCAGTCCTACCTGCAACAGCCGGTCTTCACTGTTGGCTCAAGTGAAGAGGCCTCATCTACAGGGACTCCATTCTCCGGGGTCGTCCTTCACCCAGCACCTTGCTTGAAGCCTGACTTTGTTCCACGTGCTTCACATCAGACTTGCTGGAGGAGAACTTGGACCCTGAGAAGCCTCTCATCACAAGGTGATCCGCTGACTTCATATCCAGTGAACCTTGAATCTTATCTTTACCCAGAATCTTATCTTTATCCGACTACCAAATCTGCTCCGCCCCAACCCCCTCCTGTCTGCTGTCTTCCCTCCGGCTCCTCCATCTCCACCGAGCATCCAGTTCCCTTCACGACCTCCACCTGCCACCTCACCTGCCTCTCTTTCCCCGAGGACCTCTCTATTCTCCTGCAGGGACACAGCCCTTTCTTTTCCAAGGTTATGCTCTCTTCTGCCTTCCTCCACATTGCCTTCCATCTCTGCTGTGAACTTGTCATGTTCCCATCTCCCCTCTGATCTCCTCTTTCGCTCTCTACACTTTATTGACTTAACGACCAAGTTTGGTTTCCTGAGGGCTGAAGGGCTCGCTGGGCCCTTGACAGTAAATCTCAGTCTGCCAGCTCCCTCCGTCTGCCCTTCCCTAAGGCCATGCACCCCTGTCCCGAGCGACCCCAGCACAGTCAAGCTATTTTCGCTGTTTTTGCTTATTTTTTTTAATTTTGCTATTTTTGTCTCCTCTCCTCTTCCCCTGGAGAACCTTTCAAATGACAAGTCTTAGGACAGCGAGTAAACTCAGTGTACATCCTCAATAAATGTTTGTAGAATGAGAGCATAAATACAAGTCAAATGTTTGACATTGTTATCAGCATGTTCAAATCCTCTGAACTACAGAATTCAGGGAAGGAGATTAGGTTTGACCACAAACAACCTTGAGCGTGAAGACCCCCTAGAACTATGGAGGGGGGCAGATAACTCTCTGAGAGCAACCGAATGTCTCATCTATAAAATGAGCTGAATGATAGCAGCTTCAAAGGTTGTTTTATTTTTAAATGTTTATTTTTGTCTGCACTGGATCTTCACTGGTGCCCTCAGACTTTCTCTAGTTGCGGCGAGCGAGGGCTGCTCTCTAGTTGGGGTTCACGGGCTTCTCACTGTGCTGGCTTCTCTCATTGTGGGGCATGGGCTGTTGTGCGCATGGCCTTCAGTAGTTGTAGCGAACAGACTCCAGAGCTTGGGCACATTAGTTGTGGTGCCTGGGCTTAGTTGCCCTACAGCACGTGGGATCTTCCCAGACCGGGGATTGAACCGGTGTCTTTTGCATTGCAAGGTGGATTCTTAACCACCGGACCACCAGGGAAGCCCTCAAAGATTCTTCAGAAGATAAAAGGAGGAAAATGCCTAGGCAGGACCTGGCCAGTGGAAGGAACCTCATCGGTGTTAACTACCCTGCTGGGCCGTGCAGCTCCTTCACCTGTCAGTGTTCTGTGGAATTCATTCCCATTTACCCTCGGAAAGCTGCAGGCAGGACTCTTCGGTGACAGAGAGAAGGCTGGGAGTTAGGTAAACCCCCATGGTTTCCTGGCTTTTTACTGTAATAAACAAGGGGATATTTAACCAGACTTTGGCCCCACAAAAGGTGACTCACTCTCACATTCTCAGCTTCCTGCTCAGGGAATCGATGTGGAAACCAGGCTTCCACTTCTCTGCTTCACGCTGGAGCTGGGTAACTTGAGCCTGAAGAGAGGAGCCTTGGGGAAATCTCAGCCCGGCTCCGGTGGGGGTGTGTGCAAGGGAGGGCATGCCAGCCCTGGAAACTCCACGGGCCTCTGCTGCAGTCAACAGGGTGGTCACGCCTGCTCCGGGGCGAAGCAGCCATCTTGAGGTGGGATTTGGAAGGAATCTGACCCTGTCGGGACTGAGGGAGAGGACCTGGGTCCCGTGCAGAGCAGCTTTGGAATATTAATGATGCCGGGCTGCTCCACAGGGGAGGCGTGTCCATTTCATTTATTTGCAGTAAAACATGAGATGAGGGAGCTTCCCAGGCGGTGCAGCAG